>NC_091745.1:56305627-56590627 GCF_043380555.1 Nothobranchius furzeri | reverse complement strand
TGTGCACCCGTGGTTCCGCTGGATCACGTCTGACCTCTGACAGATGCACTCTGAACTTCAGATCTTCAGCGCGCTGTTAGAATGCTGTCCCACAGTCAGTGTGCTAATATAAAAATATAATAATGCTAAAATGCTCAGATGGGAATCATTTCTTGATTTATTTTGTTACATCCATAATGTTCTGTGTGTGAGGTTTACAATGTCAGAACACCTGCATGAGACAGAGTGTTAATTACAATCTGCCAGACTCACCACCTTCAGATTTCTCCAACAACATAAAAAATTATATGGAACATATCGGCGTGCACAGGCCAGAGCGCTGAAGCTCGGCGCATTGTTATTATGAAGCTAGGGCACATGCGAGGACACACACACACGCGCGCGCAAAATATACTTGTTTTCAATTACATTTATTGGGCCCACTTACTTTTTCTTTGGCCCACCCACAAATGAGTTTCTGGCTACGCTAATGGTGACATATGACAGACTTCTCTGAGCTCCGCAGCCATTACACTTTTCACCTTGCGCACCCCCTAGCGGCAGCACACACTTTGGTTTACACAGCAGTGGCGGCTGGCCAGTAGAGGGCGATAGGGCGCCGCCCTCCCAGTTTTTCCGTGTTTTTAATTTTTATTAAAAAAATAAAAAAATAAAATTAACAATAATCACATATTCTAAGTTAATTGTGTGTTTTGTAACAAAAATAAATCATATATATATCTATATTGGTCTCTGCCGATCTCTGCCGGTCTCTGCCGAGCGGTGGAGGCTGTGTGCTGTTCTATTTCGTCTAGTCTTAGCCCTTAAGCTAGCTGCTATTGGAAGGATGATCTCCGCATCAGCCAATCATGAAGAGCTTAAATGTACGCCCACCAATAGTGGGCCCCCTCGTGGTATATAACCGCAGTGACCCCACTGCTCACCTCCTTTTTCTTTTCATGCCAAGCTTGAGAGCTTTATTAAAGAGTAAATATTATCCCAAAAGAGCAAAATTATCCGAAGACAACTTACCAGCCATGTCCAGCGATGCCAGACCCTGCCCGACCTGCCAGACGGGCTCCATTTCCAGCGGCGACCTGCACGCTAAGTGTGAGGTCTGTCTCGGGGCTCACCACGCTGGCCTGGCCTTGACCCCGCAGGCCTCGTGCCCGTTCTGTGCCGCTCTGCCCGTGGCGGAGAAGATTCGCCGGGTCGAGTACTTCACTCCCGCCGCCGACGAAGAATTTCCGGTGGCTGACTCCTACCCGCTGGACAAGGCTTTGGTTTTCTTCGACGCCGGTCAAGAGCCAGCTGGCTTCAACCGGCTGGATGACGTCACCGACAGCGAAAACTACGATGAGGCGGCATCCCTCCTAGACATAACTGAGGTCGACGAGCTTCGCTCAGCGGGTCCTTCTGCCCCAGTGGCTTCTCGCTCCTCCCTGCCAGCAGTAAGAGCACTGCTCCAGGAGCTGCCCGCCATCATTTCTGCGGCAGCAGCCCGCAAGGGGCTAGCTGTGCCAGAACCGGCCCTGCCTGAAGCGGATGATTTGGCGGGAATTTTCGGGGCAACTCAGACACGCTGTCCAGACCCTATCTGGCCGCGCTTCCCCGCTGCTATGAGCTGCTGGTCTGCCGCCTCCTCCGAGCCTGCCAAGCTCAAGGCGCCAGTCTCCATGTATGCGCCCATCACCAAGGTCGAGGGGTTTTCCGACCAAGGCTGGCCGTCCGTTCCTCCGCTAGAGCCGGATTTGGCCTCGCTGTTCGGCGCCAAGAACCACCTCGCTGGCCCGCAAGCTGTTCCCGCTTCAAAACATGACCAGCTGCTGACGCGGCTCACCGACCGCGCACATCAGTGTGCCTTTCAGACCGGCGCTGCAGGGAATAACATTGCCCTTCTTGCCTTCGGCGTCTCCAAGATGATGGAGTAGCTGGAAGCTCCCGAGGAGTCGAAAGCCGTCATAACTAAGACTGCTGATGCTATCCTCAATCTGTGTGCTGCTGTGCTCACCGGTTCTGCTCGCATCGTTGCCTGGCAGACCCTCATCCAGCGAGCGATCTGGCTGAAGGCCCTGCCCTCCATTCCGGAACATCTGCAAAGGGAGATGCTGGATGGCCCCATCACCACCGATGTTCTGTTTGGTCCCCATCTTAGGGGCGTCATTGAGAGGGCTCAGAAGACGGCCGAACTATCGGCTACGGTGCGAGACCTGGTCCACCCTCGGTCAGCCTCGCACTCCGGCCGTTCAGCCAGAGGATGGGACGAACGGCGCGGAAGCTTCGGACGTCCAGCTGCACCGCCCGCTCCACGGAGCCGGCCTCCCGCTTCGGCTCCACATCAGCGGGACCAGCGAGATGGCGGACAACGGTTCCGGCGGGGCCAGCAGACGCCGTCTTGGCAGTCCCAGGTGCAGGAGCCTCGCCGAAAGCAGCCACGGAAGTGACTCTTTGGGGGGAATGTGTGTGTTACTGATTGTTCTGATGTTGTTGGTTTTGAAATAAAACCCAAAAAACGTCACTCAAAGAGCACAATCCTACAGTCCTCCGCAGAATCCTCTGCCGAGTTTTCACACATGTTCCCCACACCAAGCACTGCTGCACGCACACATGTTCCTGCAGGTAGTCATAATACACGGCCAGCCGTAAGGGTGCGCTCCATTTGCGCTCCGGCCCCAGCATCCGGCCAGGCCCAACTCTTCCCGCTCTCCCCACGCCGTTGGGTGGGGCGGGATGTCATGTCGCTGTCTCGACCACGCGCGGCGGCACAGTGCGCGGCTCCATCCGCTAGCACTCTGTCGCCCCCGTGCACAGGCCCGGCTCCCACTCGTCCTTCACTCTCGGACTCCACGCTCCACGGTGTGGACCAGCCAGTTCCAGCTGTTTCGCACTCGCCCTTTCGAGCGCAGCCCTCCATGGGTCGCCCCCAGTTCTCTGGTACGGGCGACGGCGTTAAGGGCACATGCACAACCCTCAGACGTTGTTCACGTGACCGCGCACACGCGTCTACTGTCGGAACGCGCGCACGAGTGGCGCCGCCTTTGCATCATGAGCAAATGGATTTCGGACACCATTCATTGCGGTCACACACTTCATTTTCAGGCCACTCCACCTCCCTTCAACGGGATCGTGGGGACGACGTTCACATCGCAAGTACAGTCTCAGGTGCTAGAGCTGGAGCTGCGGGAACTTCTGTCCAAAGACGTTATTTCCCGAGTCCCTCGCGGACAAGAACTCTCGGGTTTCTACTCCCGCTACTTCGTAGTACCGAAGAAGTCGGGAGGAATGAGGCCGATTCTCGACCTGTCCCTGTTCAACTGCTCCATAGCAGTAATGCATTTCCGCATGTTAACGATGAGACAAGTCCTGGAATATGTGCGCCCCGGGGATTGGTTCACGTCAATCGACCTGAAAGACGCTTACTTCCACATACCAGTAGTTCCAAACCACCGGAAGTTTCTGCGTTTTTCGTTCAAGGGAGTTCAATATCAGTTCAATCGCCTCCCTTTCGGCTACTCGCTAGCCCCGCGCACCTTCTCCAAATGTCTGGAGACCGCGCTGCAGCCACTGCGCACGGAGGGAATGAGGTTCTTATTTTACCTGGACGATCTTCTCCTGTGCGCTCGGTCCAAGGACGAGGCGTCACAGCAAACCAGGAGGTTGACAGGGCATCTGTCAACCCTAGGGTTTTCTATAAACTGGGAAAAGAGCTCCATCCTTCCATCCCAGTCGATTGTGTATCTCGGGGTGGAGTTGGACGCCTCCCTAATGAGAGCACGTTTGTCGCCTGCAAGAGCGGCAGATCTCTCCACGGTGATCTCCCGTGTTCAACCCCGCAAGATCGTGAGAGCCCGGTTAGTCATGAAACTCCTGGGCATGATGTCCGCAGCCCATTCAGTGGTGCCGCTAGGTTTGCTGTGCACGATGCGCTTGCAACGCTGGTTCGTCCGCCTCCGGGTACACCCGATACGTCAGAAGAGACGTATGTTGAGGATTCCCCCTTCAGTGGGCGGGGACCTCGCTCACTGGGGGAACCCCTGCATCCTCTCACGCGGGGTTCCCATCGGACGTCCTGCGTCACACGTATCTGTGTTTACGGATGCGTCACTGTCGGGGTGGGGGGCACGTGCTTGTCCCATACGGTGGCAGATCGCTGGCCCTCCCACACGCACGAGCACATAAATGTGTTGGAGCTTATGACAGTGAGGAATGTGATCAGACACTTCGCTGCCCTTCTTGAGGGCCGTCATGTCGAAGTTCACACAGACAACCGGGTAGCGGCAGCCTACATAAATCGCCAAGGGGGAGTTCGATCCCTCCCACTGTTGCGTGTCGCCACAGATTTACTGTGTTGGACACATGTCCACCTGCTGTCCATCAGAGCCATCTACATTCCGGGGGTACTGAATGTAGCGGCAGACATCCTGTCGAGAGGGGGACCCAGCGACTCCGACTGGCGTCTACATCCTGCACTGATATCACAGATCTGGATCAGGTTCGGGGAACCGTCTGTGGATCTGTTCGCGGCTCGCGAAAACGCTCAGTGTCGCCTGTGGTTTTCCCTGAGTCCCCGGGACGGACCCCCGCTCGGGGCGGACGCCTTCTCACACCAGCCCTGGCCTCGAACGCTCCTTTATGCGTTTCCACCAGTCCCTCTGATTCCCCGTCTCCTGGACCAAATTCGGTCGGAACAGCTCTCGGTGATTCTGGTGGCTCCCAGACGCGTGTCCGCGTCATGGTTTCCGAACCTGCAAGCGCTAGTGTCCGGCTCCCCGTGGAGGGTCCCGTGGAGGGCGGACGCCCTTCTCCAGGCGGATGGGATAATCAAACATCCTCCGGAAATAGGCCAACGGCTGTGGGTCTGGCCGCTGAGCGGTCACGCTTAGAGGCTTCTGGGCTGCCGCATGATGTGGTCGCCACGATTCAGAGTGCGCTGGCGCCCTCTACCATTGCGTCTTACGCTGCTAAATGGGCAGCTTTCCAGAACTGGTGCGCAGAACGGAATGTTCAAGCGCTCTCCTGCCAGCTGGCGGATGTCCTATCGTTTCTGCAGATACTGATGGACAGGGGCCTCGCATTCAGCACTGTTAAGACATATGCTGCAGCTATCTCATCATGTCATCAGGGTTTTGGAGATAGATCTGTTTTCAATCATCCCCTCACAAAACATTTTCTAAAAGGTGTCAGGAGGAACAGACCTGTGTCCCGCCCGCTTTTTCCCCAATGGGATCTAACGGTGGTTCTGCGTGGCTTATCTGAAGCTCCATTTGAAGCCTTGGACCAGGTCTCACTCAAGTTCCTGTCGCTTAAAACTGCATTGCTGCTGGCGCTAGCATCAGTTAAGAGAGTGAGTGACCTAACCGCCCTCTCAGTGGCTCCCGCATGCCTCAGGATCCGGGAGGATGGTGGGTCTGCTGTTTTATGCCCCAACCCAGCCTTTGTGCCCAAAAGCATTAATGCTTCCTTCAAATCCAGGTCAATTTCATTGGCTGGACTTTTTCCTCCTCCCCATAATTCTGAGGAGGAGGCGGCTTCTCACCTTCTCTGCCCGGTGCGCGCGCTTGCACGATATGTGTCACGCACTTCAGGGATTCGTCGCTCACAAAACCTGTTTGTGCACTACAGGGAGTCTTCCCTTGGTCAGGCGCTGTCGGCCCAGCGCCTTTCACGCTGGCTGTGTGACGCCATTTCCCTCGCTTACACATCATCAGGGCAGGATCCCCCTGAGGCACTCAGGGCTCACTCAGCCAGAGGGATTTCCTCTTCGATGGCGCTCCTCAGTGGTGTGTCAATGGAAGACATTTGTCAGGCTGCTTCATGGGCTTCACCCTGTTCCTTTACTCGTTATTGTTTACGAGATGTGTCTTCAGGATCCATCACTCGTTCAGTGCTTGGACCCCAGCAGGCTAAATGAATGCTTATGGCACCTCATTGGCCTTGCTGAGATGGATTTCATCCTCTTGTGGATGATGTTTTTTAGTGGGGGCCCCTCTCTTATCGTGCCTGCCTCATTCTTTAAGCCTGGTCTGAGGCTGAACATCCCCCACTAGAGGAGATTTGATTGGGTGTGTCCATTGGTTGTGTTAACCAGTGGGGCGTAAACCCATCCAGCTGCGCTTTATTCCAATAGCAGCTAGCTTAAGGGCTAAGACTAGACGAAATAGAACGTTGGTTACGTATTGTAACCCCAGATTCTATGAGTCTAGTCGCAGCCCTTAAGCCACTGGCCCCACTGGTTATGATGGGAATAAGAGCCATTGGAGGTGAGCAGTGGGGTCACTGCGGTTATATACCACGAGGGGGCCCACTATTGGTGGGCGTACATTTAAGCTCTACATGATTGGCTGATGCGGAGATCATCCTTCCAATAGCAGCTAGCTTAAGGGCTGCGACTAGACTCATAGAATCTGGGGTTACAATACGTAACCAACGTTTTTCAATCGCCCAAACAGGACGAGACCAGCTGTCCAATTGCTGACAAGAATATCAAAGGGTAGGAATGGGAATGTATCCAATCAGCGTCGACGTTGTTTCAGAACGTTTCAGTAGCATGATGGGCGATGGAGCTACCGCCAAAGGATTCGTTGGTGTTCGGTAGAACTCGGCAGAGTCGTTTTTGGTCGTGACGCAGATGTAACATGGACGCCGCCGTTGACTACAACCAGCATGGATACCGGATCTCAGCAGCCACTGAATTCAGTTCGGTCTCTTCTCCACTATCCGTTCGAGAGGAGAACTATGGTGGAAAAACTTAATGTCAAAGAGCTTGGACCAGATCAGCCCGACGTATAAGCCAGCAGGAGAAGGAGAGAGGTAAACTGTACACACTAGGCTTCTCCCGAAATTGGTACACCAGGAAGGCTTGGCTAGCTGGATGCAATCTCGCTAATGCGTTATTTTGCTTTCCGTGTTTGTTATTCAAAACGGCTGGGACAGATAAGGCATGGATGAGTCAGGAGTTACAGACATGAAACATTTTTCTGAGAAGGGGAAGAAACACGAGTCATCCCGGGCACACATGGACAACACGGTGAAGCTAGCCATGCTAGGCAGCAGAGCTAACGTTGCCATGCAGGGAGAACAGCAGCTGGGTGCAGAGGTAAGATGTACATTACATTTCTGTGAACAAGACAATCAGAATCAGAAATCCTTGGTTGTCCCACAAACCGGGACATTTGTTTAATAACATGTTTAATGTGCAATAACTGTAAAAACTAATTTCAACACACATACTTATTATACATATTTAATCACGTAAATGTGTATTTCATGTAAATTTGTACATACATCAATCTGATTCCATTTTACTTGTTACACTTCTGCTGCAGCAAACAAATTTCCCAGCTTTTGGGACAATTAAACATTTCTGATTCTCAATTAGATGTTTTTACCTCAAATGTAAAAACATCTGATTGAGAATCAGAAATGTTTATTGTCCCAAAAACTGGGAAATATTACATTTGTAAGAGGATACTGATGACATTATTTCCTATGAAAGTGTTTCCTATGTACTTATCTGTTGTTTTTTATTTATCATATGACAGGTTTTTCACACCATCCTGAGCCATACAAAAGAAGATTCTTGTCACCACACCCATGACCACAGCCGAATCAGAAAGGTGCTTTTCTACTTTAAAGAGGATTAAGACTTTCCTTGAGGAACACCATGACACAGGATGGGCTGAATGCTCTTGCCATGCTCTCCATGGAAAAAAAAGCTTGTCACAAACATTCCTGACTTCAATAAAAAGCTCATCGAGAGCTTTGCCACTCAGAAGGACAGAAGGGCAAAATTTCTGTACAAATGAGGTATCACACACACACACACACACACACACACACACACACACACACACACACACACACACACACACACACACACACACACACACACACACACACACACACACACACACACACACACACACACACACACACACACACACACACACACACACATGCATCCACTTGATCTTTGTATAAAGTTGACCTTGGCACAACACTCCAGAAATATTTAACAGTGTAAATTTCTGGCATTTTGTCTAAGTGGTGTTTACTACCATTACTGTAACAGTGACCTGCTCATAATTTTTGGTGTTCACTCAAATGTTGAAATTAAACAAAATGGTTTTGTTACTTGCCTCTTGCATTGCCTATTTACCATTTATGGTCGTGTTATTTTATGTGCAATTTAATGCAGTATTTTTCAACCTTGGTCCGCAAGGCAGCGTGCCAATAGTCACACACCTGGATTAATCAGTTTATCCAATGATGTAAGACAGGAAATAAAAGAGCTGTGCTTAATTCAGGAAATAGTGAAGTTGTGCACAAAGCTCAGAAAGCACAAGTTTGTTTAAAAATAAAAAATAGCACAGCCCCACCAAAAATATTTTTCACCAGCCGCCACTGCCTAACAGTACGATGAGAAAATATCATTTTAATCCAAATCTTGAAAAGAAGTCTCTCCCCTCGTTGCTGGGTGACTGATACAGATCCTTTCCATGAAGGTGCGAGAGATTGTCGTCCACATTGAGTCTCAGCCACTTCCTACTAACCAGTTTTCATCAGCTTCCCTCTCCGCCTAAAGCAGAATAATTTCTGATGCTTGTTTCACTGAGATTGTTCTTCTAAAAGCCATTTTAGCAGCTATTTTACACAGAATGTGCATGGGCTGCACCAGGATTATTTTTACCTACAGTTGCTGTACAGTTACTTGGTGAGTGGCTGGGGTTGCTGCTCTCCGTTGGCGCAGACGGTAGGGTGACCTGATCCAAACTCACCAAATGCGGGACAGAGACTAGTTTTTCTAACATGTCTGTTTGAATTCAACTTGAACCAGCAAACAGCAAAAGCTTTCATGAGCATGTTCAAGAGTCAGGGTTGCTTTAGCAACCCCTGCTGCCTGGCGTCGCCCATGGGAATATGACCAGAGTGAATGCGAGCAAGCTGGAAAGTTGGTTGCTTAGCAACACAACGCCGTTCGTTATCCGCGGGAAAAAAATTGCAATATAAATAATAGAGTCATCAGACTGACAGTTTGTGGAAGTTAAAGACAAAAACAACTTTTTTTTTTTTGGTTACATTTTTTATGGAAATAACATGATGCAAAGAAAGGACACCCAGAAATGGGAAAAGTCAGGCAGTCAGGACAAAATGAGATCTGTGCAACTAAAGTTATTGGACATCAAAATATGAAAACAGTCAAAGTGATGGCCTTAGTGTTAGAAACCACTGCAAACGTATTGAATACCAGTGAACTTGGTCTTTTAATATGATTGTATTTCCTTTAAAAAAATGGGGCAGCAGTGGCTCAGGTGGTAGAGCGGATTGCCTCATGATCGGAGGGTCATGGGTTCGATTCCAGCTCCCGCCAGGGGTATCCTGCTGTTGTGTCCTTGGGCAAGACACTTCACCCAACTTGCCTGTGTTAGTGGTGGTCAGAGGGGCCGACGGCGCCAAATGGCAGCCTCGCCTCTGTCAGACCTCCCCAGGGCGGCTGTGGCTACAAGTAGCTTACCATCACTAGCAGTGTGTGAATGTGAGAGTGTGTGAAAGCGTCTTTGGGTGTCTAGAAAAGCGCTATATAAGTTCAATGCATTATTATTATTAAAACAAGACCACAAAGACCTACGACTCGTGCATGGGCACTGAGAACTTTAGTAGATGTCATGTTCTGTGTCACCTTGGTCCCCAGCTCCCTCCTGTTCATCCTCTGCATTCCCCTTATGTGTCCCCTTCTGCTTTGTGTGTCCCTATGCTTCGCCAGCCCTCTCCAGGTTCTCCTCATGTGTCTCCTTGTGTTCTCCAGCTCCCTCTAGGCTTCCCTCGTGTTTCCTCCTAGTCACTCCGATGTAGTTCCTATTGGTTTGTATTAGTCCTCCTCTCCTCTCTCATTAGTTGTTTATCTTTGCCCTTAGTCTTTAGGTTTAGTTATTTAGTGTTTTATAGGTTATGGGTTATCTTCCCTTCTGCTTAAGTTCTTTCCCCATTTAGTTTATTAATGGCACCTGTTTCCCCTCTAGACCTCACTCCTCACACCTGTCACCTGTTCCCCTGATTGCTTCCCTCTGTGTTTAAAAACCCTGTCTTGTCCCTCAGTGTTTGGTGGTCCATTGTCTTTGTCATGAATGAGCTATTTTTTTTAGTTCAGTTTGTTTTCTGGATTTTTGGTTTAGCTCCCTGCACCTTTGGATAATTACCCATCATCCTAAATAAAGGATTTACTTTCAACAACCGCTCCTGCCTCAAGTGATCTGGTGTTTGGCATCTTTGGGTCCTAACCTCCTGTGCTCAACGTGACAGTAGATGTTTGAAGACATATTTGTAAATCCCACAACCTCGATTCTCAGTGTGTCACGATTTATCGCAGCCCTGTGTTAGGTCAGCTCCCAACAAAGTCTCATAGTTGAATCCATAATGTAATTTGAATGACGTTGATGGGAGATCCTAGCAATAGTAAACACCAAAAATGATTTGTCTAGTTTATGTTCACTGAAGCTGAAGACAGCTGGACACAGGACAGTTACCGCCTCCTAGAAAACAGTCCAACACTTTATTTGAAATGACTTTTTTCCAGGTTTTCCCTCTAGGACTTGTATTATGAGAAACCGCCTCCCCAACTCTAGAATGAAAGAAACTCACAAATGAAAACTTTTTCTTTGACTGTAAAATAAGAACTTTGCAAACTAGAATTTATCATCTTCCTTTCTGATTAATTATTAAAAATTATTCAAAAGAATACAATCTGAACACAACTGTCAGTGCACCCCCAGGCAGCGTGTGAATGACTGTGTTGTAAAGCACCTTGGGGGGGGGGGGGGGGGGGGGGGTTGTAGAACCTTAAGAAGGCATTTTACAGAAACAGGCCACGTTTTTCTGACTGCACAATACTGAAACAATGCCCATTTTCACCGTTTTATTGCAGACAGCCTGTGAAATACTTGTTTCATCCAATTTATGTTAACAGGCCTGGATTGTCAGATTTTGGTCGGCAGTAATAAAAGAAGCTTTGTGATTGTATCTCCACTTAAAAACCTTTGACTTTGTGTGTTGTACAAATGTATACATTCAGCACAGAAAATCACAGTTTTTCATTTTCATCAGAGACAGAGTAAACTGTGTGTTTGAGGATGTTCTTCAAAGTCAGTCTAACTACCACAGTATTAACATAACAGTTTCCCATCACACCACACGGACAGATTAGAACACATTAACATACACACTTTTGCAAATGTACCTTTAGGGGCAGCAGACCTGCTGAATGTGGCTTTAAACCACATTGGATTGTTCTGTCATGGTTGCCCAAGAATGATGGATTTGTGCAATCACACACACACCAAGACCCTTGAAGAACTGGCCTTTGTGATCAACAATGCACACACTCATGCCGTTTCTATACAGTTTAATTACTTGTGGGCTGAGTTGGCTGTAACCACACTGTGTACACAGCCTGCGAGGCGAGCAGGCAGAGTACAGCAGCGTGAGGTAAAAGGGAGAGCATGGGGTAAGGAGAAAAAGACAAAAAAACAAAACAAATATGCATGTGGGAAGAAACGGAACGGCTCAATGAAAAGATAAAAAATGAGTTATTCCATCACACTGTTGGAGATGGGTACCATCCAACTAAAACAATGGATATTTTTCATCACCCAGCCAAATAAAGAGAAGGTGCTCACGTTGTTTACAACAGGCTTTATTGTTCAGCTCGCAGGATTTTTCTCTCTCTACCACTACAAGAGGGGGATTGTTTGGCGTTTACAGAGAAAACTTGTAATGTTTTATTTTTAATTTATTTTTAGGGGTGCCAGTCAGGTCTCCCTCCTGACTTATAGGATGTTTAATAATTAAAGGAAAACCCGCTACACAAGGACATATATTACTAGATACATACCTTCATACCAACTTTAAGAAAAACAAAGAGAACACCAACAAATCAAAAGTTCAGGAAGTCAATTCTGGAATTGAAGTTCTTTAGAAGTCCATTTATTCTTCCTCCTGAGGTCAGGCGTGGTATACAGGGGTATAACAAAAAGAAGCTATAACACAGAATAAGAATTTACAATATGTACATTTTTCTATATTAGGGGTAAAGAAATTAAAATTAAATAAACTTACTCGACAGGGTGACTTTAAGGAACCCAATGAGGAGTCTATGTTTTTACTAAAGAATACAAAGTTTCCCCCTTTTATTTTTGATTTTCTCTTATATTTGATATACTAGTCTTGGTGGGTTTAGACTCACGTTTTGATGTGAGATGAGGATTTCTTCAGCTGGAGGTCCAGAGAAGGTAGGTTCTTCCTTTGAAAGAAATTCAGGTAAGGGAAGGTTTGTTTTGTTTTCTTTTCCAACAGAGATCGCTGTGCATTTACATCTGCTGTCGGATTGATACGATAAAGTGGGGTCTTGGCGATGACGTCGGCTTCGGTGAAAGTTAACTCGTTTCCTTCCTTTATCACCAGCGTAGAGGGATTAACAACCTCTGTGCTTGTTAAACAATCACTTCTTTGCTTTCCAGCTCCTTCACAACACGCTGCTGCTCGCAAGAGACAGAGAAATGAGCGAGACAGGTAGGCAGTTCAAGGGTGGAGTGGAGTAACACAAGTGCGCAGGGAATTGCAATCAGGACGGTGGCTGGGTGTAAGTGATGGGAGGAACCGTGTGGTGAGGTGACAATCGCATGTTGTTACAAACTACTTATTTCACCGCTTATTTGCAGATTTAACAATATTATCAATGACAAATAATAGAGCAGAGTAAAAACTTAAAGGTACAAATAAAATAAATGTATTTTAGTAATAAGCTAATGATCTGCTTGATGCGCTTACTGCTAGTCACACTAGCCCATTATCAAAGGGGATTCCTGCTATCTTGACCCTTTGAATGGCAGGTCAAGTACATTTTGGTCTATGTGTTTTGTAGAAAACAATAGAGGAATATGTTTTTGCATAAAAGTTAATCATTACATTATATTTTCTCTTTTTGTATGGAGCTTGAAATACCTAAAATGTAAAAGAAATCGCAATTGATGCAAGTGCTACTTAAACACAATTGAAAATTCTGCTTTACATGAGTTTTCAGTGTTTTGAATTTTAACAGGGAGTGTTACAACAGGGAAGGATGCTCCGATCCAATCACGTGATCGGAAATCGGGTCCGATCACGTGTTTTTGAAAGGATCAGAATTGGGAAAAATATTGGCAGATACTCAAAATCAAATGACTGGAGATAAGATCGAGAGTAAAAAAACATGATCGGAACATCCCTAGTTACAACGGAACTGGAAGTTCTACGCAGGGCTAGCTTCTACGCTAATATAAATAACCACAGAGTTCTACATATAAATGCGTAAAACTGAAGACGTGGTAATAATTAGTAAAGCTAGCACTAGCTCTTGGGAAGGCCTCAACCTCAACGTTCGGCCATTTTGTCTGTCTGAACTTTAGTTGTGTCCTCTGTGTGTTCATGTTTGGATGTTAATCATGGAATTCTTGGACAAAGATGGCAAGCTGTGGTACTGACTGCACTAACAGATCATCCAAGAAGTCTCTGTTTCTTTTTTTGTCAGTAAGTTAAATTATATTTCTGTACTTTATTTAGCTGTTTGAATGGGTGAAAATGCTATCCCTTCATGTGCATTGCTTGGTCAAAGATAAGTTAAAACATACCGTGTTGGTGGGGCTGGCTGGCCTCGTAATAAAACTCGAGCTAGGTAAACTGGCCGAGGCTAGCTTGCAGAGGCTTCCGGGATTCGCTGGTTCACCACGATCAAGGATCCACGAAGTTTCTGCTGCAGAAGGAAGGTTTGCAGAGTTTCGGTAATACGTATTGTGCCTCTCCTTATAGCAGATATGGTCCTGCGATCAGATATCCAAAAATCTGCCACTCCCTTCTCCCGGTGGCAGCCCAGCAAGACGGGCACCTGGCTTCTCCTGTCTCAAGGCAACAACTGCTAGATGCAGGCGGCCACCCATTCCCATCTCTAGGGACAGCAGGGCTGAGCAGCCATCTGGCTTCCATGCCATGCTGGTTGCCTGTGGAACTTTCTGAGGGAGACTACAGAAACACCGCAGCTCTTTGAGTTGATGTTGTTTCACTTTGGAGTCACTTAACTGTGTTTCTCTTGCTAAAAGCGCCCAAAAACTTCAGTTAGATTTGGGTTAGCATGTAGCTAATTACATTGTTGGTTCTTTTTTAAACACAGAAAAGGTTTCTTTTTTTTTACCTTGCTGCTGACAGTTTTGTTCACGGCTGCGAACTTCCTCAGAGCTGACTCTGATGGTGGTGTCACTTCCTACTCCATTTATCCACGGGCAGCAGAGGATGTTGTCGCCCTCTGCTGCCTGCTCTCCCCTCTCCGTTGATGCAGTCCCATGCATGATCCAATGTGTAGACCCCATCGTCTCTGTTCACGGTCCCACATCCACGTCGCCTTATCTCTATAGCTTCCTTTATCCATCTTTTGTATTTCTGTTGTTCAGTGAAAGGACAAAGGGGACGAAGTCTTTCAAAGGACGAAGGGGACGAAGTCTCTCAAAGGACGAAGGGGATGAAGTCTCTCAAAGGACGAAGGGGACGAAGTCTCTCAAAGGACGAAGGGGACGAAGTCTTTCAAAGGACGAAGGGGACGAAGTCTCTCAAAGGACAAAGGGGACGAAGTCTTTCAAAGGACGAAGGGGACGAAGTCTCTCAAAGGACGAAGGGGATGAAGTCTCTCAAAGGACGAAGGGGACGAAGTCTCTCAAAGGATGAAGAGACTGGAGGGACGAAGACTCTTGAGGATGGGAGCGAAGACACTGGAGGATTAAAAGCAAGCAATGCCAGATAAAAACGAAACAGGCTGTTCAAAAATCCCTACTCTTCATGCACTTCGCAGGCGGGCAGATTAAGCACATGTGCTGTTGCACATTCTGACCAGCAAAGGGAGGGGGTTAGCCACTGCCCTTCCTGGGGTGCTCCCGAGATGGTGGAGTAAACCACCAACGCTAACCCGCTAGGTGCAACACCTGAGCCTGCCTGTGGGGGTCATCTCTGGGTCCTTTTATGCTTGACTGGATCCTCCTGCGGGGGCGGGGCCTCCAGATGCACCCACCAGCCATCCAAGTCATCTGTTGCTTAAAACCTTTTAAAACTAACAAAACACCATTAAAATTACCACCACCAGGGGATTTGTACATTCCTTCACGGTTTGTTGTTAAAAGATCCCGGACGAGTCCCCATTTATGTTACATCCCCGACATGTGTTGGTAAAAATGTGAAGGATGGGGGTAACATAAGAACTGTCGGCGGAGTTTAAAATGGGTTTATTCGTACAAAAGGTATTAAAACACAAGCAAACAGATATCTCTAAAAGGTTAACATCACGAATTACCAACTATAAAAACACCTGGTAGAAACTTATATTAAAAGTTTACCAAAACGAAGGTGTTCTAAAAGCCCGAAGTTGATAAAAGTAACAAACAATTTACTGATTAAAACACCTGGTAAAAGCTTATTTTAAAAGCTTTACCCACACGAAGGTGTTTAAAACCGAAGTCAGTAAAATTGCACAAACCATGTTAACTTTTACAAAAAAAAAAAAAAAAAACGAGCACACAAAAGATCCCCATGGATCATCCAAACTTTATCACCAAGAGTTAAAACTATCACAGTTTAAAACTCCAACAAATCCAAATGTGTCTAAACGAAAGGGGTTGAAAACACACAAAAACCAGGAGGACAGCAGAACACCTGCACTGCTGCCTCCCAGACTGCTGAAGGCACAGCCCTTTTATGCAGGTGTTTGCTTCATCAGGTAGATTCAGTTCAGCTGTGCTCCTTAGCAGCACGGGAGAGAGGAGAAGGAGGGGCGGTGTCAGGCTGATTCACTGGAGCTTGGTGATCTTGGCTCCTGCTCCTCACTCAAGGCTGGCAGCCGTGACAGAGGCTACCTGGCTTACCGGAAAATTAACGAGCTGTCGAGGAATATTGGCCTGATCCCGGAGCTCAGAGATGGTTTGCACCGTGCTGTGAATTCACAGACTCACATAACTGTTGAGATGAATCGTAAGCTTGGTACTTTAGTGGAGATTCATTCTTTGGCACAAAAGATGGATGCCATCAAGGAGAGAGTGGATGAATCAGCACGGATTGGGATAGATTAACGTCCATTATTGGGATTCTGAGAGGTTGAGGACCAACAAACTGTAAGACAGAGAGGAAATGATCTCTGTCTGGCCCCAAAACAATTTCTAATCGGAATCTGGCGTCCTTGAGCCTGCAAGGACTCCCTCCTCAGAAGATATGTGGAATGTGCCGTCGCTATGGCAACTCAACTCTGCCTCCTTTCCCAGCCTGGGCGGGACAGCGGGAAGGCCACCGAAGCGTCCAGGGTCACTGCAACCCTCCAAACCTCAATGCCCCCCCCATCCACACTGAGGTGAGATGCGCTGCTTCATCGTGGCTGCAGGAACTGAAGTTGGGATATCTGTCTGAGGTGTTTTTTTGCAGAGCAAAAGTGGAGGGTAACTTTGAAGTGCCTTTTTTCCCTCCACCTGAACCAATCCTCATGTAACCCTCTTATCTCTATTAAGGTAGCGCGACTCAGGGTTGCGAATGACCACAGTCACCAATTCCTGTGATGTGTCTTGCCCATGTATGTCTGATCTCTGAATTGTGTGTACTGAAACTAATTTACCTCTGGGATTAATAAAGTATCTTTGAATTGATTTGATTTGGTTTTGATGATTGATCGTAGCTCATCACCATCAGTGTGTGAATGTGTGTGAATAGATGAATGATACACTGTAGTGTAAAGCGCTTTGGAGTCCTTACTCTGAGAGGCGCTATACAAGTGCGGATCATTTATCATTTATAGTGTTGATCAGACAGAGCTTTGTTGCCAGCGTTCCACTGCATAATGGCTTCAAACACGTATATAAAAGTGTTAGTTTTTACGTAAACCATTGGATGAAATTACACAAACTGACTGAGCTCTAGTTAAGGCGCTTGCAATAGTTTGTGTATGTGTATGTGCGTGTGTGTGTGTATGTGTTTGGGGGAGGGTACATTGGAACTTGTCCCCCCCAGTTTGAAAATCCTATCTGCGCCCCTGCCTGCACCTCCATGCTGCAGCAGCATTCAGTCAGAACAGAAAGTGAAACTTAAATGTAGCTGCTGTCAGTAACAATCTAACAGATTATAAACATTAAAACTCAACAGAAATAGTTCAGCAAGGAAATTAAAATATTCACAACTTTGTGATTTATTATTATTATTATTATTATTATTATTATTTATTTTGGCAGAAGCTGGTGTGGTCCACAACAGATAAGCTTCTCTAGCAAGATGACTTTAATTATTCTACAGGTCGTTGTTCAGCCTTCTGACGCTCACGTGTCTGACTGCCGACGCTCCATGTGTGTTTTTTTTTCAGCAGTGAGACAAACTCACCTCACACCGTCCAGAGTTTGTTCTTTAAAGCTTCTATTAAATCCACCGTGTTGACGTATTTTAACAAGTTTCCTCTACTCTGCAGGAGTTAAAGTTTACATTACGAAGTATAAGTTCGGCAGACACGTTTGTTTATATCTGGGTGGGGGGAGGGGGGACGCGGTGCTACACACAGACAGCTGGTGTGATCAGCTCTGAAAAGCGTTGATCACAATTTGCAGATCCCGTTTATTTTTCATGGAGATCGGCTGTGGATTCCTCTTCCATTGGCATTCTAGGAATCGAAACTAGGAATCGAAAAAAAAACCCTTGAGCGATTCCAGGAAAAATGAACAGTTGGAACCGGTTCCAATTGATGCTCAATGCCCAACCCTAGTTATCAGGGCGACAACATCCTCTGCTGCCCGCAGATAAATGGAGTAGGAAGTGACGCCACCATCAGCGTCAGCTCTGAGGAAGTTCGCAGCTGTGAACAAAACTGTCAGCAGCAAGGTAAAAAAAAGAAACCTTTTCTGTGTTTAAAAAAGAACCAACAATGCAGTTAGAAAAGCAACACAGTAAGAACCTACCAAAGATGTAGCTAATTTCCCGCTGATCTCCGATCATGGCGGAGGAGCTGAGCATGTGCTCACAACCCCACTCTCAACTCCACCTCCTTTCCCATTTTTGGAATTTCTGGGCGTGACAAGACATGGAAAACGGCCAAGATGGCGGTGATGGGAACCACCCAAAGTTGGTTTCATTTAGAGAAATGAGTGAAATGAGTTGAGCTATGTCCAGGATTAATAGATGTCTACGGTGGTCTCACAGAAGAGATGGAAGTGGTTCAAAAGTGTCAGAAAGTAAATGTGGCTTAATGCTAACCTGCACTCAACCACCACACCATCACTTTTTTTCTTACCAGTGTCCATTTATTGTTAAATACTAAAGATTTTTTATGGCTGCAGTCACATGCAGTGTGAGGTAAGAGACTGTTGTATTTTTGTTTTGGATGAAACCTGGCTCCATAGCAACATACCAAAAGGGTGCAGTCCAGCTGGAAGAGCTAACATCCTTCCATGAAATCAGAAAACTTGAGAGCTCTGCTGCATAACCTGAGCTTTGGATCTGTGACACATCTTTGAACTCACCAATGAGATGGTGGGGGAGGTCTGCTCTGTTGATTTCTGTCTCATTTGGATTAAAAGCCAGAGGTAGCTTTACCATAAGGACTGATGTTTGATTTGAGGAGGCTCTATGTTATCCACCTTTGTGGTGTTCACTCACAAACATATTTGCCTTTATTTGTTCAGTCAGTTCAAACTCAGAAGTCAGAATTTCTGTGATCCAGGTTAGGGCACTGATAATCAAAAATCCAACAATATGAGGCTCCTGACCAACCTCCACCTTCAAATCCAATGTGGCTGCAGTAATTTACTCTTCTATTAGTTCGCTTCCTCTTCAGCAGTTTGTTGTGGCACTGCAGGCCTCAGTGTCAGGTACGGGCTGCATGACTTAATTTTTTTTAAAGTCGACCGTCAAGTAATGAAAATCCAGTAGACTTCGACTAGTCATTGATGACGTCATACACCTGAAGCAGCTACAACTGACGATGGGTGACCAAGCATTATTTTCCGGCCCAAGGGGTTGTGTGTGTATGTGTGTGTGTGTGTGTGTGTGTGTGTGTGTGTGGGGGGGGGGGGGGGGGGGGGGGTCTGTTCGCTGGAGCTTTTGCGCCCACATTTTCTAAGTTACATATCTCTTTTAACAACGGTAGTTTCTGCATCCTGCTTCAGCCATCTCCCCCCTCCTCCTGCGCAGTGGCTGCAAACTCACTGATGCGCCTGCAGCCTCTCAGAGTTCCTGCTGCTCTAAACATTAAAATAATTATTTCATTTTCTGTTCCTCACTTCTGATTACCTTCAGTGGTGTCTGTTGCATCCACCAGGTACAAAAACGAACTTGTTTTTATTTGACTATTTTTCTGTCCTGCCTGTTTATTATTTTCCTGCATCTCCTCTCAATCCTAAAGAAAAACTGCTACCTGGGTTCATTTAGATTCACCTCATGAGTTACCTTTGAATTGCAGTTCTAAAAGATCTACCGACCACAAAAACAGCGGAGTGCGCGCCGGCCTCACCAGTGAGGTGAAATCACTGGAGGACAAAACAGGTGATGCTCTCCGCTCTGCAGCAGCAAAATGCATCAGGTGCAAATAAGACATAAAACATAAAAGGAAATGAGCCGACATGAACGATCGCATGTCAAATTTGTGTTTGAGGTGGCAACACCTAATTTGATAATGTTACTGTGGCCGTGCTCAGGACGCAGATGTTTGGAGCGTGTCAACGATCAGAGCTTTGCATGCGCAAGCTGGTTAAGGTTAGGATGGGGGTGAGGGGAAGGTTAAATTGCAAGAGGGTAGAGGTCACTATTTGGTCAAATATCCGTTTTACCGCGGGCGTCAGATACAGACACTCTGGCACAGCGCGTTGCCTCCTGACGTGCAGGGGCTCATCACCTGCTGTCTTTTCCGAGGACTGCGTCAGTCATTATCACGTGACAGTAACTAGTCAATGAAAGGCATAAAAAGTCACTGCAGAGCTGTGAAGTCGAATAGTCGACTAGTTGATACAACCCCTAGTGTCAGGGTTGATGCATCCTGGTTTTGGTGTACAAACACCTTTTACATAGCCTTGCAAGCCATCCTATAAATACGAATTTATAGAGTCTGGCCATGACCCATAGACAGATCTCAGTTGTGGGGCGGAATATACGCTTGTCTGTCAAAATATGTCCGTTGCTAATGGACAATGAACGTGTTGTACTCACCTCTGTGTCAACAGGACAGTTTGCATTCACTGACAAAGAAGATGTAAACACATGCTTTTTCTAAATAAAGTACTTAAGTACCTCTATCTACTCTTGACTCAAAGAAAAGCCGAAGTCTAAATAGTCTATAGTTGATGCCAAAGCCATTTCAAACGAGTCGTCTTTGTTTTTTCGCTCCATCGCATCATCCTGCCCACCAAACTGTGATTGATGACACAAAACTGCTCAGGCCATACAGAGGCTCCAATGAAGTGAGGCTAGTCAGACCTGCAGAGCAGTACTTTTGCTACGTTCTCCCTAGATTTCCAGGCTAACTTTCGCTTGCCTATAATAGAGAAATGCATAATTTGTTCATGGTACTATTGTAGTTACCCTGTTTAATAAACACAACAATTTACAAACCTCATGGGTTCATCAGACTGAAAGAGTTAGGTCAGCTAGTGGTGGACAACTCAACACATTATCGCCCTCTAGAGGACTGGAGTGTTCAAGCCAAAACGCATTAATCCATCAACGTGGTGCAGTTGGGTTTACAATTAGAAACATGAACATAACTAAAGAAAATGCCTATTAAATCTACACTTTTATTCTTAAACATTTGGTAAAAGGTGAAGTTAACACTAAGCTTTAGCCTGTCACACATCATAGTTAAACAGATCATCATCAAACATCATACTGGTGTTTAAAGTGCACCCTGCAGTGGACTGAGATCTAACTGTGTAAGTGAAGGACTAGCTATGACAGCCGCCTTCTGATTGGTTTGCTTCTTTCCCCATCCAACAGACTCATTTGGTTTGGAAACCACAGCTTTCAGCAAGTCCTGCATATGTTCGACTGCATAAATCTGTTATCATCTTTCGCCTCGCTGCATTGTCAGCCCAAATCCAGCCACACCACATTAACGCTCCTGAGCACCGCTAACCTGAACCTGAGGCCAGGGTGATGTATGATGTGGCCACATTTCAAATGAGAATGTGACTTGATATCAAAGTGACCTTAAGAAGGGTAACAACAAACATTATGATAAGATGAGTGAAAGTGGGAGGAAAGATGATGTCTGAGAGACTCCTGTTTCTAATAGGACGCTGGTGATTTTTCATCTGTAGCCTCTCTCTCCCTCATGGGTCTTACATTATAACCCACCCAGAGGCCACAACTTACTCAGGCTCACAAATCAAACGTGTGAACAGAGTGCATTTCTTACAATCTGAAGGTTATTTTTGTGATTTTGGGACTTTCTCTGACAGAGGAATTTGGATGAAGGAGTTTCAATTGATCAAAAACAGGAGGAGGAAAGATCACAAGTTGATTTAAATGTGTGTGTGGGTGTGTAAGCACAGAATTATATGACACTGGGGCCTGCAAATGCACAGTGGCTATCTGCTTTTAACTCATTCACTGCCATTGGGGTTTCTTAACAGGGCAGGTTTCGCAACAAGCTTGCGCACCTTGTGCACCTTGAGAGTAAACATCATGGCTTTAAAGCTGATCTTCACCTGTGTGTGTCACAGGTCATGTGATCAGGAAGAAGAAAATCCATGGATTGGGACATCGTTTTGGGACACTATGAAAAAAGCGAGGTGCAAACCGAAAAAGCATCTGCCACTCACACTTAAACAACAAATTGTGAAAGAGGGGAAAAGGCTAGAAACATGCTGATGCTTCCTGATGTCAGAAATGAGTCGACTCTTTCTTTAGATAGTTTTGATGTTTACATGGTCATAGAACACAACATTCTGTGACTCTTCAAAAAACTGTAAAAATCCTCAAAAACGCTGGCAGTCAGGGGCTTTCTGTTCAGAAAACGGCTGGCAGTGAATGAGTTAATTATTATGTGGTGTGGATCCAGAGCTCCTGAAAACTTTGGATCATCATGAAGAAATTACGTGAGCCAAACAGGAAGTGAAATGTGTTCCAGGGAGTTGCATCCTGTTTATTTCAAAATAAAACTCACATTTGATCACTTTTTGTAGCTTCTTTCTTTGGTATCAAAAACAGGGATATTGATTTATAGTGTACGATAGTTCGAAAAGATGAGTGTGGCTATTGTTTACTAGCTCCTTGCTATACAGGTTGTTATTGTGTGAACTCGCAAGCCAATTTCTGGAGACGTTCTGCACACGATCCGCAGTCAGTGTGAAGAACAGTCTGTTTGGAGGCCCCACTCCAACCCTAACCCTAACCCTCACATTCAATAAATGCATTTTAACCTGCTTCAAAAGACTGGCAACTATGTTTAAACCAGTTAAGAGAAACAGATTAACTCACCTTTTGTTTCATGCATTATTGGAGACTCTCGACCACAACCTTTACACTTGCTAAAAATTACATTTATAGCAGAGTAGTTCTTTGGTAGAGCCATTAGGAATTCCCACCATAGATCTTTAGTGTTAATACATATTTAATCAGGCTGAGTCACTGGGCACTAATGAAAATCTGAAAGTAAAAAGCAAAAAGTCCCAGATTAGCCAGAGACCATGTGTTCAAGGTAAACAAAATCTGTTGGCGAAAAGAGCAAGCCTGGAAAATGTCATCTCCTTTCTCCTCTCTTCTTTTCTTTACCTCATTTTCTCTTTCTAGAAACACATTTGGCAATGCTGTGACGTTTAATCCTGCAACAATACCCTATTGTGTTAACAAGCCAAATGTATGCCAGGTTGCAGTCTTCCTAGGATGTTAAATATTGCCAAGAGAATGAAAGATAAATTGTCTTTATGAAGTTTATCCAAAGGACCATGTAAACTGATATCCTAGGGTATAAATGATCACAGTGGTTTAGTTATGTTAACCCCAACAAAGAAAAAAAGAAATATATGAAATGGAAATGTGACTATTCTGGTTTTTCTAATGTATGAATACATTTCTGCTTTCAAAGCTTCTCTAGTTCACATTACGCCTACTTGGCTGACTTAGATGTGAATCATAAAGTCCATCAAAGTGAGTAAATAAACAGAACCAAAGAGGAGAGATCTGCTGACATCACACCGCACCTTATTTAGCACTGAGGTACAGGACAGGTGTTTCCCATCAGCTTTTGAATAAAAAGCACTTGCAGTGTGACATCACCCAGGGTTCAGTCCAGGGGATGGAAATGATGTAGCTTGTCAGTTTTTGTTGAGTTGTTGAACAAATTCACTAAAAAGTGAGACTCATCTCTGCAGAGGTCCAGGAGTGAAATAAGGTTGCACAATAATCATTTAAAAACTTTAATGAATGTTTGAAGCAGGTTTTTATGCTTAACCCTCCCACTTCCTTTATGGGTGACCCCGCGAGGAAAGTTGACCATTGAGCAGGATTGATGGTTTATCCCTTGAGGTCCACGTGGCAGGGGTGAGGTGGTGCTCACTCCTCACCCCTGCCACGTGGACCCAAGGGATAAACCATCAACCCTGTTCAATGGTCAACTTTCCTCGTGGGGTCACGTCCATTAGGACAGTGGGAGGGTTAAACTGATACCAGGAGTTGAGCTCAGTCTCATGGTCTCAGATATCATTTTTGCAGCATACTGATTGCCCTCTGTAGGATTTACCATAACCCAAAAAACTGCACATAGAAACCACAGTTCAGTACATACCTTAGTTTTTTGGGTTACAATTTAGCATAAGTTTGATACAAAAAGAAAACAAAAAGAATTAAAGGTGTGTTTCACTCGTTTAATCAATGCATTTGCAGTGGTCTCTGTAGAAGGAGTTGTACCCTGGGTACAAAAAGCCCTGGTGTGCCTGTTTCAGGATCTTGAAGATTGTCAGATCAGAGGAGAGCTTCATATGGCAGGATTTGGACTCTTATTTCCTGATATTTGGATATCTCAACTTTGATTGGCTAACAGCAACATGACTGTACCACTGAATTGATTTGCTCTGCAACACTGATGTTTTATCTCCTCAAATAACACCAGCCTAAAGGAGTTCTGCCGTGTGGTGAAGTAGCTAATGCTAACAGTTCTTCTACTAGCTGACATGTGTCCATGCTGTTTCCATGGCACTAAAACAACAGCCTTCCCTGTTGCGAGTCAAGATGGGTAAGTCCATGAAGGTTAAATGACGGTGTGATGTCGATTTGTCAGGTTTTTCAAATCCGAAAGTTTCACTGCCTATTTTCTATCAGAAGCTAATGCAGGAGCTAGGTAGGAGATTATTTTCCTGTTCAGCCTGCATGAAAACAGTCAGAGTGGCCAATTATAATCAGAAATAATGATAAAACATTTTTTTTCTGTGAACCACACCTTTAATCATGTTCTGGTCTTTACCTTTATCCTACTTCAAATTGACCATAATCATAAATTAGTTCCTAAAACACTAACTTCAACGTGAGTCTGTTAAACACTAGCGTTACATTTGATGCTCCAGGGTTGGCTCACTGAGCAGGAGTTTAATGCAGTTACCAGCTGAGCTAAAATATACAGTTCTGCTGTTTCCAGAAACCTCCTAAAGATAATATTTGTAATAGTTTATTTTGCATTACTAAATACTGTGATTTCCAGACTTCCTAAAGTGTGTCACAGGAAGACGTATGATAAGGAGCCCTAAACCATAACAAACCCAAGAGAGATGAAAGACAAACCTGGTGAGTGTAGACACCATGTAGATAGTGAATAAACATTAAGTAATTATTCCCTTACAAGGTTGAATTTGATCAAATAATTTTTACGGTAGAATTTTTTGATCAACTTTGTAAGGAAAGAAAAATCAGGTTGTATCTTTGTCACCTTTTATCATAACCTTGAATAAAATGGGTATCTTTCACATCAGGCACCACCCAGATAACCTAACACCAAGGTACATATTTCCTTTTATAGCACTATAAACTCAGAACTAGATAATGCTGTAAAGTGAATGTATTCAAAAAGGAAACAAAGCCCTGAATTTAACAAAAGAAAAGTGAGAAATCAAAACATTTCACTCACCTGGCAGCTTTAAACCACAACACTCAAGCTCAGTGAAGGCAGATCAGAAGGGGCATCAGAACTTGGACTCTAGTGCAGTGCGGTTTGATGATTTTAGGGTTTTGCATCCTATGCTGTCACTGTGGTTACCATCACTGACAAGTCCAAAGCTGTATAGAAGGAACATATGGAAGTACTGTGTGCTCTCAAGGTGTTTATGTTTCTCAACATCTGTTGAAAGTAAAAACCTCAGCCACAAACCCTTCTGCCAAAATATTGGTTTACTATTAGCATATAGAAGCTTTCAGAAGTGCAGCGTGAGAAAAGCAACCAACCCAGCGATTTGATTTGATACAATTCTTTATGCAATAACTGTGCCCCTTTGTTTGTCCTTATTTACTCTATGTTGAACTCCAACAACCTCAGACACATTATCAAGAACATTCTGATTAGGTCTCAGCTGGAAACACATAAGAGTGGAGCAACAGGCTACAGATGTCCATCATCTGGAGAACAGAAAACGTCCACCGTGTTGCCAATGTGAAACTCTAGCTGAATGTATACAGGCGTGCCACATTTAACGATTAGTCCTGACACGTTTTCAAAATTCAGGCACATTGAACGAACAATCACAGGAAAACAACAGCGATGACTGAACAAGGTTTTGGGAGTGAAATCAAGAGTAACGGGGCTTTCCATTGTACTAGAGTGTGTGTGTGCATGTGTACATGCTTGTGTGTGTGTGCATAAGGACACTGATCTGTTTTAATGTGTAGACTTGACACCTAAACATACAGGTTTATGGGTTATCTCTATGATGGGATGCACTTTCCACTTTAAGGATGATCAGAAAAGAAAATGTGAAACTTGATGAGAACATAGCCTCTGTGTACCCATAAGAGGGTCTGGTCTGGACACAGTTTTGTGCTCCTACAGACCAGCAATTGTCATGTAAGAAAAGTAGAAAAGAAGCTTCATAAATGCATTAGACAACATCACCGGTCGATAACGAGAGCTGGATGGGAGTTGCAGTATGAGGTTACAAGAAGATGGGTGGCTGTATTAGAAAATTGTTCAGGCTGCAGAGTATACATGGTTCATCCGGTGTCACGAGTTGTCATGTAGTTAGAGTAAACCATGACAGCCAACACCAACGATAACACTGTGAGCCAAGAGTTACAGAACTTCATCCACTCTTGACATCAGATCAACCTTAGTTCTGAATTACCTCTAACAGCCTTTTTGTGTGCAAGTATGGCAACAAAGAGGACAGATTCCTCCATTGCAATAAGGATGAATAATAGTGTTATTCATGTCACCTGCGTTAGAGATTTTATGAACCCTGATGGTACCAAGCTGCATCAGTGACTGGCTTGCGTTTGCACATCTAAAGCTTGATTTCTTGTGTGTGGAGTGGCACACGCGCATTGATGGAGACGTTTTCCTTTCAGACTTCCCTGCACCAGAGGTTATAGCTGCCACCATTGCAATCATGTATCTGGTCCACAAACTAATGCAGATACAGATTGATGCTTTACCTGCATTGCTGCTTGTCACACCTCTGCCAGTGTCTTTGCACAGACATGGTCCTCTAACCGCCTCTATGGGCATAGGTAGGTCATCAATTGGAGACCACCAATCAAATTGTTGAGGACCCAATGAAGCCTCTGCATTCCACTTCAACAGGCACATGATGGCTTTACAGCCAGCCTTCTTGCAACTCTCTACCATTGCCATGCACTTGGAATGCTTCCCTTCATTAACAGCCTCCATACCCTCCTCTAATTGAATTTGAGCTCTACCACTAATGTTCTTGCTGACCCCATGATCAGGTCTGGCTGGAGTGATGCCTTTACGATCTCACAGGGGAACTTTAATTGCCTCCCCAAGTCAATAGTACATTTACTATTGTGTGTTTATATATTTAAGAGACTTTTTAACACGGACAAATGTGTCCATCATTCTCCTTCACCTCTTTAGGTGGTTGCCACCTCCAAACCCATGTATTTTGTTGTTTCCTTCTGTAACGGAGTAAATGGTGTCATTCCACTTGCCAGCGGTAAAACTGTTGAAAACTGCTCTGCCGTAAGTGGGGAGTTGGTTTTGAATGTCTCTGTTTTACGTGCTTACATAGCCAGCTGAATCTGATGTTCGTCAGTTTTAAGACGGAGACGTTCGAGGTAGGTCGGGGTCTACTAGCGCTCTGTGTGTGAAGAAAACTCTTAAAGTTGTTTAATAATTAATGTAGTCTTTTTATTCCAACAGAGTGTGCTCATGTGTTTAACAGATTAAATACTGGTGTCAGCAAAATTTCGTCTCAAGACCCCTTTTTAAAAACACAACGCAGAGTTAACAAAGAACTGGACCTACCAGAACCAGGGCTTGTATGCTTACACTTCCACAAATTAAAAGTTTGCTGCATATCTTTCCACTCTTTCAGTCACGGGTGTATAAATGTTTGTATTGTTGGACTTCTTATGCAAAATGTTCTGCTATCTGCCTCATGTGTACCATTAGATATCTTCAACATTTTTTTGAAGGGGGAATGATGGTGCTGTCAAGTCTTGCCTTAAATTGTGTAGAATCCCCGCTTGAAAGGGATGGCAGAGTCTTTGCAGTGTTGTATGACTGGGTTTTACTCAAGGACCACACAATTTTTCCTTGTCGTCTTCATTTTATTTTGTAATTTTTTAGAAGGTTTAGGATTGTGGTTGGTCTCGTGCAGGTAAAAACCTCAAAAACAATTCAAACAAGAAACATGTAAATGCAAATGGTTACGACAAACCCATACTATACATTTTACTAAATTCAAATTGCACAAATACTTAACTGAGAACCAACAAAATAGTACATTTCCCAATTAACTTCAAAATAATTGTTTTTATTTTAACTATTTAAATATTTAAATGTTTTAATAATTTATGCAAAATTGAACAACCTTTTAATTCTCTAAGTTAGGCAGTGCAAATATCTTAAACATGTTTATTGGTTTTCAAATTAATCAATGATCTTAAACTTTTAGCTCAATCCATCTAAAATTTACAAAAGCAGATGACAAAGTCTATCAATTGTTGCTAACAAAGTCTTAAAACACAGTGCTTTGCAGTGCAAACTATTGATGTCAAACAAATATGGCCATGCCACATCACCATGCTAGTAGGCCGGTGGCTAAGCTACAGCCAACCAGAAAACAACTCCAGCAATAAAGTTTCTTAAGTTTCTCTCTTGCCGGCTGCCTTCCTGCTGCTTGAATCAAGACCCTGCCAGCTCCACACAGGCTTGCCACATAAGCAAAAAGTGCTTCACATGGGCCAAGGTTTGGTACCTGTGATTGTCTGACTACTAAAACTGGGCGTCGGCTGGTGCATCACCTTTTATAGTCCTGATCCTACCACCACCAAACACAGTTCCACCATAATTGTTTCTAACTAATTTACATTTAAGCAAACAAACATTACTTCCCCATTTACCTTCTTTTATTAGACTTCAAAAGAATATATATATATATTTTAAACAAAACTGGTGCTGTTGGCACATTTCAAAGAAAGGCATCCTGACCAATAACAGCATTGCACTCTCCATTGCTTTTAACGGACAGCCAAAAATTGAGCACATGTCTGTCACCCTCTGTAGGAGGGTGCATCCACTTGTAGACTGTAGTCCTGATTACAGCCTACAAGTGGATGTATGAACTCTAAAGAAAAGTTATATTACAACACCCCACAGATCAGTGGAAAAAGACACAAGCTCTGCACAACCCAGAGCTGCAGAAACCTTTAAAAATGTGATCTGTCCTTTAACACAGGAGGAAAACAGCTGTGTTTAAAAGCTGCAATAGAGATTTCATTGCAGCAGTGGTGAAACATTATGAGTACTTCCATTACTTAATTCTTTTTACACAGCTTAGTAAAAAATAGTTTTTTTTTTTTACCTTACATGTTTCGGCTAGTAACTCTAGCCAACATCAGAGTTAGCCGGTGTTGGTGGCGTCACTTCCGTTTATCCGTGGGCACCATTTTTTACTAAGCAGCGTAAAAAACAAAAAAACAAAAAACAAAGTAACGAATTATGAAGTTACACACAGAATGAACATACAAAAGATTAGAGTGCTTATATCACTGCTGGTATATTTAAAATAAGATGCTCTTGTTTAAAATATACAAAACATATGTAATAACATCTTATTAACTGTATTTAATGTGAAACTTTTATTGCGGCCTTCTTGGCCAGGGCTCCTTCGCAAAAGAGACTCGACATCAAAGGTTTCCATGGTTAAATAAGGGTTAAATAAAATAAAATGTATCAGTTGAGAATAAATAAATGAAACAGTAACAATGAAGGAACGGCAACAAGACTTTTACTTGCAACCACTTTTGAGTTCACGGAAAAACCTTTATTTCATGTCCTCAGATTCCAGCTGGATCTCTTGCTTCCCTTTAATGGCTGAATCATGGGATGGCAGCTAACCACTGACACATCTTGGGGGCAGCAGTAGCCAAATGATTAGTGGAGGAGACATTTACATGCAATGCAGCTGCTCTAAATTCCCAGAAAATCTCTGTGGTGAACATGACAGAGAAAAAGATTTTTTTTCTCCTTTGGCAGCTCCAGTGTCCAAAGGATAATAAGAAATATTCATGTTAACTTATCAGAATTTAGTTTGGACGAATGTTCGATGTGAGGCACAGAATCATTCACGACATCTGCAACAAACTGAGAATTTCTTCATTTGAAAGTTAAACTTCTGTATTTTGTCAAAAAATATTAGACAGCTGTTTTCATCCAAAGTAAACAAAAACAGGTAAAAATGCTGCAATGAAAAATTGTATAATTAGGAAAAGAGCTTTGTGCCATTTGACTTTTGCAGTACCAGTACATTGAATAAATCAGCTGCTCTGCAAAATTTAACCTGACCACCATGTTAGTTTTGACCAAAACCAACCAATTTGCACATTAAATAGCCTAGAAACATGTACTTTTGACACTTTTACAGTGAAAAATGAAAAAAAAAACTGTATAAAAAACTCTCAATCACATTTTTATTGGCCTAATTTCCTGTTCAGAAGGAAGTACCCTACTATTTATGACTAATGCACAAAATATGACCCCCCCCCCCCTCCCCCCCAAACTCTGGTATGAAAAATCCTGGAGTCATGGCGATTAATACGTTTCATCCGGCCATTTGAAAGTTTAATTTCTCACTGCTGCTTCCTTTAACATCCATGCCCATACCTTGTCTTGCCTTAACTTCTGTAGCACCACAATATCTTAATCTACATCAGACACATTGTGAATAAACGATTCAGGATGTATGACACTTTGTGTTTTACACTATGGGCTCTTACCACGCTCACGGTGTTTAGAAATCATGCAGAAACAATCTTGTCGTTACTTTTGTGTGTTTACATAAAAAAGGGTAAAAATACATCAAGCAGTAGTTTTCATAAATCCATGTCTGTGTAAAATCATTGCTTAGTAAGTTGTGAAGCAACTGCAACTTATTCAGAATGCTGCCACTAGAGTCTTAACAAGAACCAAGAGAACCAAGCACATCACTCCTGTTCTTAAATCTCTACACTGGTTACCAGTACACTACAGAATTGATTTCAAAGTGTTTCTACTAGTTTATAAATCATTCACTGGTATGGGGCCAGAATACATGTAAGATCTCCTCCCTCCTTTGACCAGACCAAAAAAATCAGTTTTCTGTTATCTATTTATTTTTTCATCTTTTGTAAGTTCTTGCTGTGTTTGTCTTCTAATTCCATTTTTGGTTCTTTTTTAAACACAGATAAGGTTTCTCTTTACCTTGCTGATGGTTTCGTTTGCGGCTGCAAACATCTTCAGAGCTGACGCTGATGGTGGCGTCACTTCCTACTCCGTACGCAGAGGTGGGACCGTGAACAGAGACGATAGAGACGATGGAGTTTACTCATTGGATCGCAAATGGGACTGCATCATCAGAGAGGGGAGAGCGGGCAGCAGAGGACGTTGTCGCCCTCTGCTGCCCGCGGGGTAAACGGAGTAGGAAGTGACGCCGCCATCAGCGTCAGCTCTGAAGATGTTTGCAGCCGCAAACGAAACCGTCAGCAAGGTAAAGAGAAACCTTATCTGTGTTTAAAAAAGAACCAAAAATGGAATATTTATTTTTTCATTTTGACAAATTTGAAAAACTGTCGTGAGATTGACGCATCATGTGGGGCTCTAACAGACCGAAAAAGGACACGAGTAAAGGATGGTTTTGTGATAGAAATACAATCATCATAGTGCAATATTAACATTAACATTAACAATAACATTAACATATTATAACATTATGTTCCTGAGAGGATGCTATAACTCATGAGGCAACAGCATGCTGTGCAGAGAAAAGCACATTACAGAAAATAACATTTATTTACTCTAGTAAATGCTGCAGGCACAGATAAAGTTTTTTTCTAGTTATCTCTTCATAAAGGTTAAACTCCCTAAACTAACGTGATATAATTTCAGGCTGTATTTTCCACCCTTCTGTGCAGCTTTTCTAATGTTGTTACCTGTTAAAATGTTTATCCTAAAATAAAAACTATTGTGTCTACCATTTTGAATTCCTTAGTTCATTTTTTAACATGGAGAAATTTGTAGTTTCAATATTTTGTGCTGCGCTTTAAAGGCTGGTATACGCTGATCTGTTTCATTTTAGTTGTCTCAGTCCTTAAGAAAAAGTGAACCAATGCATGAGTACCGGCGTTTATTTTTCTGTTCTTCGTGTGCACATGTGGGAGTTTGCAAAACTTCAAAAATCCCGGGAGACCCCCAGAGACCCCATGCAGGTGTTTTCTTTGCAAAGACAAATTCTGTTAATGTGTCACATAAAGAAAAACAGGGACCAAAGCTTTAGGAATGGGGTACTCACCGTTCCACAGAGGATTCAGATTGTTTATCTTCTCGTCATACGTGTTTTAATTAACATCTGCTGCAGAGAAGAGCTAGCTGTGGCTCCTGCTGCTGCTCGAACACGTGGACACTTTTTAAAAGCTTATAGCTTAAAGCTTTTCACTTTCAAAGCTTTGAGATAAAAGCATGTCACACATTTTAACTGTTTAGCTGCGTGAGAAGAAGGAATACCCTGAGGAAACACGCGAGGAGCTTTAGGTTCACACCTAAATACAGAAGAATGATCAGCTTAAGGTTTAGATCCAGGTAGACTTCTGAAAACTGCAGATGCTCTGTGGCTCAGCCAGCACTTGCAGGAGAACATGCTGACCTCTGTGACCCAAAGGGAGATCTGTTGTTTTGTCTGTCTGGATGTCTGGGTGGATGAGTGCATGCTCAGCTGACCGTACACTCACACGATCCTCACCGTTTAGCTTATACATCTTGTCTTGTGATACCTTTATGAGCCCTGCAGAGGGGCAGTAGGATTCTTGTAGTTGTTGGACTCAATAAATGATCATGCACTTTCACGGTGTACATAACTTAGCATACTGTAATGAGGAATCTCACCAGCCTTACATATTGGCAGGCGAGTGCTATATAAATAAAGTTGATTTGATTTGATTTGAGCACCCAAGCAGAAGGCAGCAGCCGGCAGGTGGTAAAATTCCATTGAAGTTTAACAATTTCATGTGTGTGTGTGTATGTGTGTGTGTGTGTGTGTGTGTGTGCGTGCGCGCGCCCTCTCTTCTCGATCCCCAGCGAGTCGTGGTGGATGGCTGCTCATACAAAGCCGGGATCCTCTGGAGGTTTCTTCCTGTTAAAAGGAGAGTTTTCCTCTCCACTGTTGCTGCGTGCTTGCTTAGTATGAGGATTGCTGTAAAGACTCTGACACTAGTCAGCGACTCGGTACAATCTGTTGGGTTCCTTATGTAGGAAACTTTTAACTAATTGGCTTAATGAACTGAACTCAACTGGAATGTTTACTTTGTGAAGTGCCTTGAGACGACTCTTGTTGTCACTTGGCGTTATATAAATAAACTGAATTGAATTACCTTAACTCAATTAGGAGTAGGTCAGTTTGTTTCGACTTAAGTTGTACTAAGACACTAATTTGGTTTTCTGATGCTGCATGTAAACACACTCAGCAAGCAATGACGCTGGCCCAATCCCAACACGCACTGCACCCTCAGGAAAATGCACATGGAGGAAGTGCATAGTAATCCCGGTTTCACACCGAAAGCATCAGTGGCGTGGAACGTCACTGCTTCAAAAAGAATCCATTATAGTCTATGGAATGTTACAAACTAGCAGCAATGCAGTAATTTCCAGGCGCGTTGCAGAAGCGGCACGCTACACAGCACCACTAAAGATACGATTGGGTTCTATTTTTGCTGCAAGCCGCTACTAGGACACGTCATTTCTGCCGTTAACATAGGGCTAGACAGGAAATAACACACTGTTTCAGTGCAAAATCTGTGGTAATTTTCTAAATAAAAGCACTGCAGCAATGCTATTTCATATATATGAAGCTTACGTGACCAAACGGCTTATTTACTCACCGCGTCGTTCCAGAAGTGCAGCGGTGTGTTTTTCATGGCTTTAATCCCGGCAGCGGAGAGGAACAATCATATATGACATCAAACAGAGATATCAACGTGATTTCCTTCTTTTTGGTTTAATGGCGGATTGCATAAAAAAACCATGGCCTGAAGTTTTGAGGGATCTTGTAACATTGTGAGTTCAGTGAAGAGCACAGCGAGGAAGCCGTGCCACAGCCAAGACTCTCTCGGTGTGAAAAGGACTGCTTTGAAGTTCATGAGTAAACCCTTCTGCTGCCACTTCACTCTGCTAATGTTTCTAACTGGGGTTAGGCTTTGAGTGTGTCATACACAAGTGTGCAAATAATTGCCGAATTGAGACAGTGACCATTGCAACCACGACACATGCTGGGATGCTGGTCGCTGTTTGTGCTACTTTAAAAAAACTAACAAACAAACAAAACGACAAAATGTACATTTATTACTGTTCACATTCAATCTTAGTCCAAAGCATGAATAAATATCATTAATTGTCTTAAAATGAACTTCTTTAATTTAAAATACATATTTTCAGAAAAGGCTCTTGAGCCATTGTTCCACCTTGTTATCAAATTTCCCACACAGCAATGGATTGTGGGTAATACACATCACATCGATGCGGACTTGGGCGAAGAGTAGATCAAGGGCAAAAAAGAGGCGCGTTCAACTTCAGCACTTGAGGATCGGGACACTCTACGCACTTGCACCCCTAGACTGGAACACGCAATTGAAGGGCACGAGGGTGGAAGTGTGAGTATTAGGAATGGGCCTAAAATTGCTGGGAGGGCTGACGGCTGAGATTACACAGAAGGTCAGTTCTTTTACAGCACATTTGACTTCTGGAGATGCTTTAAACTAAAAATGACTAATTCAAGCACACATTCTTATATTACACTCATGTTGTTTTTCTAAAATAAACACCCATACAACCCACAGGAGGTGAGAGGGTCCAGTATTGTTGAACTCCACGTTGGATTCACCTGAGAAGCTGGTGGTTGACCTACCATTCTTCTAATTGTTGGACAGTTCGTTTTGTCTTTTCAGCCACACCTGCTTGTGGTGCTAATTTACCATACATGACATTTAGTCAAGATTAAAAGGTCAGTCGTATGTTTACATTAGTCTGTCGGGGTGGAAAATCTAAAGAATGAGTCATAGGTGACTCATTAAAAGTGTTTAGACTGAAGTGAGATTAGGACATGACAGGGAGAAGCAGGCTGCTTGATGCTCAGTCGGATGATGAAAGGATAACTTGTAGGTTGGACTGGATATGCAGCTTTTTGAGTGAAGACATTATGACCTGCGAGAGATTCAACAGAGGTATTTGGTGCCAACGGAACGCGTCAACTCTTCATCAGCTGAAAAAACATTACAGGAATAAAATGAGTGAAGGAGAAATGACTCAATAGTTTTAAAACGTACTTTATGCCTAAACACGCTCACTGTCGATGCTTGTTTTTGATTCATGCATCAGAACCAAAGACAGAAAATGTAACACTATTAAAGATTTCTGCTCCTGGTTCAAACTTTAGACCGAGTTCTTATTAGTCATCACTTTAAATTTTTGGGGACAAAAACACAGTAGCTACAATACTATCTAACAAAGTAAAGCTCTGAGCTTATAGTTCACCATGAAACCCAAACAACCCAGTTACTCATTTTCCTCTCCTCTGAACAAATGGCACAAATTGAGGTATTTTTCCACAGACAAGGTCAAATAAACTCTCTGCCTTTTCTATATTTAACCCGTGTAGACCTCAGCTGAAGGTCTTTAGTAGGACGTATTGTATATATAATGATGACAGTTTATTTTTACACCTGTATGTGTACGTTTCTTCATGGAAAACCCATTTAACAAACTGGTTTTTAAATGGACCATATCATGATGCAATCGTCCTTTGGAGTCACAGCTAGTTTAAGCATGCTTAAACTTAAGCATCGTGTCCAGAAAGTTAACTTGTCACGTCATGCAACAGTCTACACACCCACTTTCTACCACAAATGGAAAATGCAAACTACGTTATAAATATTGTGTTTGTAAACAAACCCCCCTATCGGCAGCCATTAACTGGTGAAATCCATGCACTTGGGTGTAAAGCCTGATTCATGCTGCTCCAGCTCCGCATGGGACAGACACGCACGGACTGACGGTGGTGTGTTGCTCTCATACTTCTCCGTCTCCTGGAGAGTGTTGCAAAGCAATTCCCCGGCAGGACCACAGAGGGCGTAGCGCTGTTCTGTGGTATCCTGTCATGTATCCGGTCCAAGATAGTGTGTTTATATTATGTTTTTTTGTATATAAACTTTTTAACACAGACAAATTTGTCTCTCATTCTCCTCCACCTCTTCATGCGCTCACCACCTCTAAACCCACATTTCCTGTCATTTCCGTCCACAAATAAAACGCTTGCTCTTTTCACTCATCCAGTCACGGGAGAATTAAACGTTCATATTTTTAGAGTTTTTTCGCGAGGTATTCTTCAAGCTTCTCCGTGTCTGCCGCTAGTTATTCTTGGCTCTCTTTATGGTTTTGAGGGCGCAATGGCGGCGGTGTAGACGACAGCGGTGCCCTGACCAATCACAAGCTTGCGCTCTCCGTCTCGTTCGACGGATGTTTAAAAAAGTGGGCTCCACTCCGTACGTACTTGCGTGCCTGCTGGGGCCCTACGCAAGGATGGATAATGGCGTTGCGTGTCTCCGCACTGACGCAGATGGAGAAGCATGAATCAGCCTTCAGGCAGCACCGCGCTGTTGCAGTGGTAGACTGTTGAGCCGCAGACCGATCAGAGCGGTCTTAAAGATAAGAAAAAAAGAAAAACATAAAAATGAAGTAATCAAATGGAGCCTAAGATGGCAATAATCACTGATACTATGAATAAAAGCAGCACTATGCTGCTCAGGGAAGGCTGAGATATTCCAGATCTAAGGGGAGCATTTAATGAAAACATTTAATTTACTCCAAAAGGGCTTTAGGCAAGAACTAGTGTTCATCATGTCAAACAAGCCTGCCTGTGGGCTAATTCCAGCTGGAACGAGCCAGTGTTGGTACTAGATCTGCTTGGGGTCCTGCGTCTGCCAAATACGTCACAGTAGGTGATTGACCGAACATAAGACTTACGGAAGTTACAATATCACGTTCGTAAAAGTAATGTTAGCATGTTGACAACAACGGTTTTGATTGGTCATAACGAATTTACGGTTGTAGTTTTAACGGTTGTAGTCCTGCAGTCTAAAAACCAACACTTTTCGGAGTAAATGTTTTAATTTCCAAAAGGAAGTGTAAAATAAAAGCAAAGATGTCAAATGAGAAACGGTGACCCTCAAAAGCTCTTGTTTTTGATGAAATGGGGCTAAATAAAACATAAGAACTTTATTGAAAAGACAGCAAGCAAAACTTTGAATGATGAATGCACGTATTTACATCACAACTAAGGAAATATACAGACAAATTCCACATTAATACAAACAGATATGGCTTCACTGTAAGGACTGTTGTCTTTTTTGGCAGTCTGATGTTGGTTTTATGTAGTTTCACATTCTTTACAAAACAAATTACAATTATAAAGAAAACATTTAGGCGGTAACAAACAAGAATTTATTAACAAAACTGCTGATGTCTTTCCAAAACGTATGTGTGAAAACCAAGTGGATTGGCCGTAATGTGACGTCATCAGCAGGCGCAGGACCCCGAACTAATCTGGTACCGACACCAGTTTCAGGAAACCTGTCAGTGCTGCAGGTGCACCTGCCCCGGTTGGCTGTGGTGCAGAGTTTTAGTTTATAGTCGACGCACTTTCACACGTCACACAATTGTTGCAACAATAAGTAATTTGATGATGTACATATGAACGTAATATATTTTAAACAATATATTTTAATTACAGATTTTATTGATCTTTTCAGTTATGAGCTGGGTGGTTGTTTGATGGTTGTGTGTATGTGAGTGTGTACAACTCTGTAAACGTGTCCTAAATTAAAAAACTGTCCATCTTACCGGCTGCTCTGCACATTTCCTGTCTCCAAGATGTGCTTATGCCAGGTCCAAAGCTTGATGAAATTTGTGCACATATTTCCATTAAGTTTTTCTTCATAAATCACAACGTTTATGTCACTCATGGACGTAATTTTCACTTTGGAAGTGTGTGTGTGTGTGTGTGTGTGTGTGTGGGGGGGGGGGGGGGGGAATCTTTACAGTATGCTCTAATAGGAAACAGGCTTCAACACAAACAGTTGTTTTCTGCTTGGTCCTAGAGCTCAACCAGTGTCAATTTCATATAGCGTAATATTGTTTTTGGATGGTAAAAAAGTGCAGGGGTCAAAACTTGACTTTGGAAAAAGTGGGGGGGACATCCCCCCCCCCCCCCCCCCCAAATTACGTCCATGATTTCACTTACGCAATTTTCAGACCCAGTTTTGTGAGAAATAAAGCTTTACGAATAAGGCCCTTGGTCCTTTGGATCTCTATATTCATATTTATATCTGATTATATCAATGAAAAAAAAAAGATAATTTTCAAGTTTTCTAGTGATCTAAATCTCTAATGCTCCAATTTAAACTTGCTGATAACTGTAGGAATGAACAAACTTTCCATGTAGCACAATGTGAAGTCATCTAATGTTTCAGACTGAACAGTGACTGGTGTGCAGTTCAGCTCTGAAGGGGTTTTAAATTTGTCTTGTCAATCTAGTTGATGCCCAAATCATTACCTGCCAAGCTTTCCTCTGTGTTTGGGAGTAAGTTTGTGTCATTGTGTATGGCATAAAGGCAGGCAAAGTATCCCTGAAGTGCATTTCTAACTTGACAGGTCCCACAATGTGGTATCCATCAGGAGCAAACCGTTTGCTGAAGGGGCGCAGTGAGAGAAAGAAATGGAAACATACCATTATTAAAGCAACTCACTGTTAGTCAAATGCTTCATTTCTGTATACATACACAGGCCAACAATATATCACTACCACGGTAACAACAACAAAGTGGACGCTGAACAATAGCGAGTGTGTAAGAGGGGGATTCAAAAAAATGGAGCTCAGATCCTTGAGGGTACAGAGAGCATACCCAGAGACTGGAAATGATTAGGTGATTTCATATTTTATAATTTGCCTTGTGTTTTTACTCCGCATGGGAAAACTCTTAGAGAGTCAGGTTCAGCACACAACAAACTATTAGCCCAGATCAGCTCGGATTTACTGGATCGGAGGGTGTTCGGTTTCTTTGGCCGATTTAAATGAGCTGCCACCGCACAGAGCTGTTCAAACCTGAGTCATGTTGTTAATAAAAGCAGTGCAAAGAGCTGGACTGTGTTTTCAATTAAGTAGCTATGCAACATTTCTGTCATTGGTGACTTCATAGAAAAAAGCATAAGGTTTAGTTTAATTCTGCACCTAAATAAATACAAAAGTTGATTATTTTAGAACATTTGGAGGGAAGTTTGAATACAAAATTAATTTATGACACAATTTTCCTTACCAGTGTGCTTTGTATTACAGGGAAGCAGTTCGCCAACAATGTAAGAGCATGAATGGCATGCATTATGCAAAGGCAGAGCACAGATTTTACACAGATTTGATCAAGACAAAATTTAACCTGAAAAGCGACTTCAAAATAAAGCTGTTATGTTTGAAGACTTTTATAAAATGTGAGAAAATTGTCTTTGTTTGCTACGGGGGAAAGTATTTCCTGCTAATGTTTTCCATAAATCTTCAGCTTGTTGATACGTTTGACAACTCCTCTAAATGTTCCTTCATTAGCAAAAAGTTTGAGGTTTCCCTTGCATCTATATTGTCCATTTGAAATTCACACACAGTTACAGTGAGTGTTGAATCTGGGGTTGGATTTGGTAACTCCACATCCCTCTGTTCCTGCCTTGAGGCATTCTGTGTTGGATTTTCTAGTCTGGTAAAGATTATTTTTCCCTGAAAAGGTCCAGTCCAGTTCTGACAGGGATGATGCAATTCCTAATTTATGATTGAGTAAACGACAGTGTGCTGCCTTGACTCTACAGAAGTGAAACCAAAACCTTTCAGCTACCATGCTTTCATTGGATATTTCAGGTATTTGAAGCGGTTTTCTATGGAAACTGAACATGGCGGCTTTCTCTACTGTCTTCTATATAAGCCATTTCATTCTTGCTGAAACCCTTTTATCACACCTGACACTTTTATCCACCCATTCTAACCTGCTTACTCATGCTTCTTCACCTCTTTTCCATGCCCTTCACTACTTTGGACCGTATCGTTTATTGCAGGGGTTATGTTCTAAAAATAACCTAAAAAGGGCAAAATCCGTGAAATAGCCAGCTTTTATTTTTTACAATTATTATAGATGTTTTAAGACTAAAAACTAAGGGTGCACCAATACCGATACTGGTATTGGTGTTGATACTGTAAAAGTTAACTGATACCAGGAGCTGACACCAAGCAGTTGCCTGAAAGTGGCTTCACTGTAACTTGTCATTTCTGTTCACCTAATATTTTAGTTTTGTGACCTTTTCTGCTAGTATTTAATTGTTTTTATCTACCTCACAGTCTTTTCCTGTTGAGAGGAAAATAAAACCTGTATTTTAATTCACTGCATTTTGTTTTTGTGTAGTAGAAGTATCGGTATCGGTGATCTCACATGCATGGGCAGAACATGCAACTCCACACAGAAAGGCTGCAGCCGAGTTTTGAACCTGCAACCTTCTTGCTGTGAGGCAACAGTGCTAACAACTGCACCACCATGCACCCCACCTACGCTTGTCATGCTGCATCATGCAGCGACTAATCTTCAATCCTCTCTTTTCCCGTACATGTCTACATCTCTCCAACTTCTCCTCTACCTACACCCTCTTCCACCTTGAACTCCTCTGTAACTCCTACAGCACACCTCACTGCTGTCTCACAGCTCTCATGCATGCTCTGCACCATTCTAACATAATCCCCTGCCACTCCAGACCTCCTCATGCACCACAGCTCCTCTCAGCATCATTATACGCTTTCTCTAAATCTACAAAGACACAATGCAGCTTCATCTGACCTTCTCTGTATTTCTCCATCAGAATCCTGAAGGCAAAGATAGAATCTGTAGAACTGTTTGTTGGCATAAAACCATACTGCTGCTCACAAATGCTAACTTCTGAGCCTAGCTTTCACCTCTCATTTCCACACATTGTATGACTCTTAATGAGTTAGCTTTCATTAGCTTTATCTCATTAGCTCTATTCCTCAATAGTTGGTCAAATAACATTGTTTCCAATCCTCAGGCATCTTGATGAACAATTAGTCAAAAGCCCTACCCCCTAGACATTTTGTCTACTTTTCCTCCACATCATCTCCTTCAAAGCTTTCATTAATTCATTCTAATGTTAGCTACTTACTGATCCAGAACAGTCACCTCTTCAATTCATCAGTACTTTATCTATTATCCTATTACACACTTGGCACCTGTAATAAATCACCCAATCACAGACAAGTCATGTAAATAGAGATGATCAAGTGAAAAGCTTTCCTCACTCACTGAAAAAACCATGTTTTAATAATGATTTCTGATTATAATTGGTCACTCAGAGTTTTTCCACGCAGGCTGAACATGAAAATAGTCTCCCACACCTATCTCCTGCATTGGCTTGTGAGAGAAAATTGATGGTGAAAATCTAGGATTTGAGAATCCTGACAGATCTACATCACACTGTCACTTAGCATTCATGGACTCACCCATCTTTACTTGTGACAGGGAATGCTGTTGCTGATTTGGCATCCAATTAACAGCAGAGACCGTCTCTGCTAGCAGAAGCTAACCATTAGCATTAGCAACTCCAATAAGACTCCACATTCTGCTGTGTGAAGCTTCTTTCTCCTTCAGCTAACTTGAATGTCCTGAAACAGGTGCATCTGAGACACCCCCCACCCCCGAGTATGACATTCCTACTAGAGACCACTGTAAATGTAGTGATTAAACCAGTGAACGACACCTTTAATGATGGCACAAACACGTTCAGGCATGAGATGAGCAGGCTTACCCCAAAATTCCACTATCTCCGCTCCGCCCCTGCTTTCCGCTGCCGCTAGCTTCCGAACTCAAATTATACTATACCCGCTCTGCAATGGCTCCACTCCGGTGCGGACACCTGAGGTGCGCAAGCAGGCATGCACAGGATTTTTGAGATCTTGCGATACAGTCCGAGCAATAAACGCGGAAGTTAGATCCAAACACCCGTTGTGTGGGAGAAGCATCGAAATGAACTGTTTAATCTGCCCATCATTTGTGTTGAGAGATCAGCAGTGTTTGGATCCACAAAGTGTGACTGCTTTGATAGTGGAAACTGTATTTATGGCTTATTTTTGTGCATTTGAAGTTCAACCGCAATTGATAGTTGTTAAAAGTTGTTAAACCTGTGCATATGAAACAAAAAACGCTTTTGTTTATCGATTTATTGTGAAGTAACGGAAGTTGTGCTTGCTCCCTTTCCTGTTGGGCGGTTGTGATTTCTGTCAATTGACTGCGGAGGTGCTCCGGCGTCCGGCAAAAATAGAATCGATCCTATTTTTGCCGGATGGCGGAACGGCGGGCAGCGCACTGCGCCGCACGGCCGCAGTAGTGGAACAGCTCTGATTGACTACAACGGGACCGTTTTTGCTCCGGAGTTCGTGCCGGAGCGGAGCGGAGATAGTGGAATTTTGGGGTTTGGGGTTAGAGTGGAAACAATCCTTGGTTCTAATTTTTGTGTTAATTCTGTCTGACAGATACAATGTGAGGATTTTATGACCGTTGGTCTTTGGAAGATTGTAAACACTTTCTAATAAACCTCATCAACCACTCCTTTGGTTTGCATAAACCTTGATATTTTTCCTAAACAGTGTTTTCTTTTTATAAAATGCTAATAATCTACAACTGAATCATTAGTTATTCAGTCACTCAACTATTTCACGCCATCAGCTGCTCTGGCCACCACCACCAAACACTCTTGTAACAGGAGTAAAGTCCAGCAATGGTCAGTTTTTAGGTACAGTTTGACAATTCAACATCTGGTCAAAAAGGAGACACGAGACTGCCTGTGTCCCTAAATAAATAAAGAATCCTAGAATCTTCTGATAAACACACAAAGACCAAGCAGGGTTGATATTCTATATTTAGATAGAGTATCACAGCTTATTGGTCATAAGTAGAGGTAATATATATATATATATATATATATTGAGCTCTTAAAGCACTCAATTCCCAAACCCTACACAGGTGTAGCCTCCAGGAATGGTCAGTTTTTCATCTACAGTTTGACCTCTTCAGTGTCTGGCCATTTGGAGACATAATTCTTAATTGGTGCTTTCAATCTGCAAGAAAGATACTGCTGCTTGGCCAAGGTCCCTCACAAGCTCACTCCTATCTAAGACTGTTTTTTATTTACAGAACAAGAAGGACGAACTAATTAAATCATATAAGGAAATGAACTTTTATAACATAATTGTATAATGTTATAAATGATGAAGTGTTAAAATAATGATGAAATGAACAATATGAGCAACTAGTCATATAATCATATAATGAAATGGACAATATGGTTAAATGAAATGTTTTGATTAAATTGTGCTTAAACTACTGAAGTTGAAAGGAATATTATTATTACATTGAAAGATTAACGAGGATGAAATGAAATATATGACCCATATATTTAATCAGCACACTGACTGGACAAGACACACTCACCATATCTCAATGACGCAAGTTATAGTCAACGTCACTGCACATAGATATTTTCTTATCCACAAAATCAGTATCTTCATATCTGAGGGAGGTGTGTATCTGGGTTTGTTGGCAAAACCCCTTTACAGGGCAAGTTCTGATTGATCAGTAAGCCAAGATATGGCCATTATTTAAACAACATCACTTCCTGAGTGATTTCAGTTGAGCTAACTGGCCATCGAGGGGAAACTCTGCTCCCATCGCATCTTTTGACAAGCTGTCAAAACTTGTTGCATGCTACAACTGACCACAAACGGTTCCTTCAGAACAAAGCTGAACCAACTTCGACTCCTTAAGAGTCTTCTATAGACGCAAATAACTACCTGTCATGACCTGGAGACATCTCGAGACCGGTCTAGTCAGCACTGCGGTTTCTTCTACGGACTTCGGTACCTTTGGGGTCCCCAGACCTCAACACATTCCAGATCTACCACAGGGGTCTCCGAGCTGGTACGCAGACTCAACAGATTGTGTCTGATGTGGTTTTATAAACCATCAATTATAGTTTATAGCAGACGAAATTCACTCCCACGCAGAACTGTTTCATCAGATACGAGGGTTCTGATAACATCAAATTCACACATCATCACATCTCACATTCCATCCATGTAGATTCATTCATCACATAAAGTGTTCCTAGTTGTCATTGTCATGTTGTGGTGTAGATGTCTAACCCACGACATACAGAATCAGCTTGAGATGGGGAAAGTGCTTTAAATAAGAATTTATTAAAAGGAAACCAAGGGAGCAGCTTGAATGTAGCTGAGTTCTGTCACAAAGGGAGCCCGTGCGGGAAATAGTCTGGAGAGGGGGAAAAGTAGCTCGAGGGAGAAGTGGTCCGGTCTGGGCTGAGAGGGGATTCCTGAAACTGAGATCCAGAAGGGGAGACGTGGAGGGAGTTGAGTTGATGGAGATCCAGGGAGCTTAGGTGGGCAGCTGGTGGTGGTTCTGGCCAGGGAGCAGCTGAGAGACAAGCAGGTTGAGTTCCAGAGAAATAGCCAGTCGGGGATGAAAGTGGAGGTTGATCTGGTGAACGAGAGCAGGAAGAGTAAAATGCAAAATCCAAAAATCCAAAATACATCTAAAATCTCAAAATCCAAAAACAAATCTAATTCTCAGGAGGTTACGGAGCTCGAATAAGTTTCACAAGTGGCTGTTAGAAGGTACCCAGGTAGAGTAATCATCCAACGAAGTGTAGGAGTCTCCCAGCTGCTTAAATACCCCTGGCCAGCTGATGAGCAGATCTGCTGCAGCTTGGTCACCTCCAGACACGCCCACCTGCAGAGGGAAAACTCAAAAGACAGGGAGTGACAGCAGGGAAATACCTCAGACCATGACAGTCATGGTTTTAATTGTTTAGAAAAAAAATTCTTACTTTTTATAAATGTGACTGTCTGAATTGATACGTGTTAAGTGATTAGTGTCTTACAATCCCTGAATAAAAAAAGAATTCTAAATCTTCTGGTTAAACATTCAAAGACCAATCAGACTGGATTTCCATATTTATATGGAAATTCACATCTTATTGGTCAAAGTGTAGTGCAGTATATTGAGCTTTAAAAGCACTCAAAATACATACGTATGCTACTCCTACACAGGCAGGGTAGGTGAAATCTTTCCTCTATATATATAAACTAAAAAAAATTACCAGGATTCCTTCCTGGTTCATGTCAGTATTCATGGATTTAGTCCCATACTCAGCACACTTGATGTAGATCCATCTAGGGACCTGCTTAGCGGGGGCTATGTATCAGGTTTGTTCCTTTGGAATCTAAGCAATATAAATACCCAAATACAAAAAATGAATAAATAATAAAAAATAAAAAAAATGCAGCCCTGACTAATTTGTCTCCAGCAGCCTGTTCCTCACCATCTGTCTCTGGGAGGGTATTGCTGCAGTTATGGGAACTGTTTCAGATGCTTGATGATTTTTACCACAACAGCAGGACCAGAAGTGCTGTGAGTGAATTTGTGGTTGCTAAGTAACTTCATAGGAATGACGTGCATCTGGTCCACTAGTGATTTAGCCCACACACAAACACAACTGTAGTGCAAGTAAACCCAGTCGTCTGATTTATTTCCCCTGTAGCTAATCTGTCGCTCACAAACCTATAATAAAACTAATAGCTTAGCAACAGATTTAAGAAAGACCAGATCTGAAAAACCTTGCACTCATTGATTCCAGCAGATCATCATCATGCAAGATCAAACAGGGCGAATGGTCTTCTCACACAACACAAAACCCTTCAGGGAAATTGCTTCAGCACAGAGCTTCATGGGTATTTTCTATAACAAATTATAATGTGTTGTAGCAGCAGATGAACAGAAGAAATATATACATCAACATACCATTCCTCAGACCTAAAACTTGCCCACATCCCAAGTGAGCTTTGGACGGCAGGTTTTGGAGTCTTATTTTGTGATATTTGGATATCTCGCCCCGGATTGGATAACAGCAACGCAACTCTACTACTGACTTGCAACGTGGATGTTTTAACTCCACAAAATAAATAAATAAATGAATTAATTTAAAATAAAATAAAATAAAATAAAATAAAATAAAATAAAATAAAATAAAATAAAATAAAATAAAATAAAATAAAAACAAGCATGGAGGCCTTTCTGCTATTTGGTGAAGTTTTCTAATGCTAATAGTTCATTTAAACTAGCCGAGATGTCTGCTGCAGAATCATGTTGCGTTAAAAACAACACTGGCCTTCCCCGTTGTGACCCAAGATCGGGGAGTCTATGAATGCTTATTCAGTAGTAATATTAGGAATTACATACTTGGGGGTGGGGGTGTCTCAGATGTGCCTGTTTCAGGACATACAAGCTATCTGGAGGAAAAATTAGCTTCACACAGCAGGATGTGGAGTCTTATTTACTGATATGTGAACTTCTCCCTTCGGATTGGATAAAAGCAACGTGACTGCACCACTAACTCTATTTGCTTTTCAGTGCTGATGTTTTATCGCCACAAATAACACAAGCCAGAAAAAGTCCTCTTATATTGAAGAAACCTGGTCTGGATCACTCCACTTATGAGAAGTGGTATCGAAAGTCCCGTTTCTCTCGAAGGTCCTTGAGAAAATTGTTTCATGGAAAGATTTCTGCTCATATGAACAGCAACTCATTGCTGGATGTGTTTCAGTCCGCCTTCAGACCACACCATAGCACTGAGCCTGCTTTGATTTGGGTGCTAAATGACATTCTGGTGGCATCCAACTCTGCGCATAGAGTACTGCTGCTCCAGCTGGACCTTTCAGCGGCTTTTGATACGGTCGATCACCATATTTTCCTGGGCCGGTTTGGGTCTTGGGTTGGGGTGACGGGGGTGGCACATAAATGGTTCCGCCCCTACTTATCTAACCGATCCATCTCTGTCCAGATTGGTGACTGTGCATTCTCCTGTCTTCCACTGCCTTGGGGGGTGCCACAGGGTTCCATTCTCGGGTCATTGCTTTTTTCTATCTACCTTCTGCCTTTGGGCAAAATCCTGAATCAGCATGGCCTGAGCTATCACATTTACGCTGATGACTGTCAATTATATGTAGCAATGGATGAGAAAAATGCGGGCTCGCGATTGGCTGCATGTTTAGATGACATTAAGGGCTGGCTGGCATCCAACTTCTTAAAGTTAAATGAAAGGAAGACTGAGTCTATTGTTTTTGACCCCCGCAACCACCTTGGCTCTCACCCTGTTTGTGACCCTTTAACCCTCTACCCCAAACAGTGTGTGACAAGTCTCTGGGTAAAGCTGGATGCTGAACTCACAATGGCCCCACAGATAAACTCCGTTGTGAGGTCTTGCTTTTATCAGCTCAGACAAATCTTGAAATGGAGGAATTTGGAGTCAGTCATCCATACCTTCATTATCTCTCGCCTGGTCTATGCAAACACCCTCCTAGTTGGTGCTCCAGTCTCTGCCTCGAATTGGCTGCAGGTCGTCCAGAACGCTGCTGACAAATACACACCAACGTCGCCATATTACCCCTATCCTAGCACATCTTCACTGGCTCCCTGTCATTTTCAGAGTACAATAAAGTTATTGACTTTTGTACTTAAATCACTCAACGACCTGGCACCTCCCTATCTCTCTGACCTGCTCACTCCCTATGTACCCACGCGCACGTTGAGGTCAGCTGACCTCCTGCTGCTGTGCACGCCCCGGATGTGATACAAATCACAGGGTGAACGAGCATTTGTGCATGCTGCCCCAAAGCTGTGGAACTCGTTGCCCATTGGAGTTCAGCAGGCTCCATCACTGGCGGTTTTTAAATCTCATTTAAAGACCCACTTTTACGATTTGGCTTTTAGACAGTGACTCGTTTTAGTATTTTATTGTGTTATTGTTTTAATGTGTTCTTAGTATTTCTTATGTTTTATCTGCTTTTGATTGGTATTTTTATCTTCTGTTTTAGTTCCTAACCCCGGGTTTCCACGGGAGCCGTCAGCAGCACGTTACTGCAGCAGCACGTCTTGCTCGCGTAAGCTGCTGCTTGGCCCTTCCCACGAGACGCGAAGCAGCAGGGGAGCAGCTGTCACCGACAGAGCACTAAGTCACACGAGTGACTTCGTCAGTAAACACAACAACAAGCAGGAGAAAATTACAACATGGTTTGTGTTTTATGTTCTGTCCGTTTTATAATCGCCAATACGGACCTGAAAAACAAAGGAGACCGCTAGCTAGGTGATAACTTCTCACGGGGCCGCACAGTTAGTAACTTTTTAAAAAGTAAAGCAACCGGAAGGCAGTACGTTCTTTATTCTGAAAATCTCGGGTGCTTCTCTCCATTTCCGCGTCCGATTTCCTGTCTTTCCTTCCCCAAACATGTCTAAATTGACCCGTTTCAGAGGCGTCGCGCGTAGGAAATAGAACCGGCGCGTAAAGGCCGCGACATGCTGCTCCAGAGACGCGGTCGACTCGCGCTGCTGACGGCTGCTGACGGCTCCCATGGAAAAGGTTCTGTTGACCACAGCGGTTCCTATCAGCAGCTATGACGTGCTGCTGCAGTAACGTGCTGCTGACGGCTCCTGTGGAAAGCCGGGGTTAGATTGGTCGTGTTTTGTTTTAGTCTGTGCAGCACTTTGGGCAGCTCCCATGCTGCGGTTTAAACATGCTAGATAAATAAACTATGGTATGGTATGTGGTGGAGTTGCTAATGCTAATGGTTAGCTTCAGCTAGCCGAGGCGTTTTCTGCTGTTTGCTGGATGCTAAATTCACAACAGCATTCCCCATTGCAAGTCAAGATGGGTGAGTTCATGAGTGTGACGTAGATCTGTCAGGCTTTTCAAATCCTAGATTTTCACTATCTATTTTCCATCAGAAGCTAATGCAGGAGATAGGTGTAGAAGACTGTTTTCATGTTCAGCCTACATGGAAAATTCGAAGTGACTGATTATAATCTGAAGACATTTAAAAATGTTTTTTCAGTAACCCACACCTTTAAATGTGTTCCTCAAAAACAATTTGGAGATCCCAAAATATGGGAAGATTTTAAGCAGGGTTCGAATTATGAGGGAGCTAAAGGGAATTTGGAAGCCCTAAACTAACACGCCCAAGAAGAGCCTGAAAAAAAAGGTGCAGTTTCAATCTATATTACATAATTTATATGGACTTCAGCGTACCGGGACTTCTTTTGAGTGTAGAGGATAGAGAACACAGATTCGTCCTGTGCTCCAGGTATGTGCACTGCACATGGCCACATGTCACCACACCAAAAAAATATGATTAACACACGATTGCTCATGACCATTTATAATCTCTGGTATAGGGCTCCAGAGGAAGCACCTGTGTAATTTGTATCCTGATTTCAAGCTACTGTTTCATCTCAAGTTGCTGCAAAATGACAAATGCCTTCACTACAGCTTTGTTTTCCCTCATAGTGACTCTATGAAACCACTCTTATTCACTTCATTCTGCCACTCCTCAGTCCCTCGGCTGTGGAGATTCCCTTCAGAGCAATCACACACAGGCTGTTAAAAATGAGGCTTCAAACACAGCATAAGTCAAAACACATGCAAGGCTCTGGCTTGTTTTGAATCTTGCTCTCATTTGACGTTCTGACGCATAAAGACATGATCACAACTCCCTCAGCCGTCGGACATTTGACTTGTGCCATATTAACCACATGTCAGAGTTATTCAGGTGGCGTCATAAAGCAAGAAATGAGTGAGCTTAAGTGGCAGAAATAAAGTCAGCTCGGCATGAAACCTGAGGGTTTATGCTTATTATAGGAGGCAATTTGTGGCACTTGATGGAAAATAAAATCATGATGACACAATCTCAAACAGAACCTGAAAAGTAGGTTTTAATAACACATATTTAGGGATCATTTAGCATTAGGAAACACTTGTTGCTAAGGGAGTAAAAGAGGTCCTTCTCAGAAGTGATGCACTGTTGTGTTTTTTCTTGGACACAGGGAGTGTAACCATGGAAACATGGTTGTATTTGATATACACATGTTGAGTCCAAACAGTAAGAAGTTATGAAAATAACAAACCAGTAAGAGAAGAAATAAAAATAAATAAATGAATCTAAGAGGAATTTAAAGGCAAGGTGAGAGTGGTGGCAGGCTGCTCCTGTGTCAGCTGTGTTTTCAAAGGTTTATCTGCAAGCCTAGCAAAGGACATTTGGGGAAACTCTGGGGGCCAATGTTACCTAATCATGGCACAAACTTAGGTAACATGGATGCAATCTACTTTGCCTCTTGAGTCTCAGCAGCTGAAATCTCTTGTTTTTGGTACATTTTATTTCTCAGGAAACGTTCTGCTGCAGCATTTACTGCAAATGACAGTTTCAGGTTGCATTTATGGCAAATGGCTTGTATTTATATAGCACCTTCTAGAGTTCTACAACCCCCCAAGGCTCTTTACAACACAGTCAGTCATTCACCCACACATACACACATTGGTGGTGATGAGCTACAATGTAGCCCCAGCTGCCCTGGAGCTCACTGACAGATGCTAGGCTGCCATGTACTTATGCTACCGGCCCCTCTGACCATCACCAGCAGGCAAGAAGGGTGAAGTGTCTTGCCCAAGGACACAGCAACCTCGGCAGTCTGAGCAAGGCTTGAACCTGCAACCCTCCGATTACAAGATGGGCACTTAAAGTTGCTATAGAAAAGTTGGAAAACAAATATGCTTAAAATAATTGTTTTCATGCTTCTTAACAACATTCTAACATAGTAAAGCTATAAATTTATTGTGGAGATAAAAAAAATGGAAAAAAAAATTGATAAAGTGGTTCCCTCGCATTTGTCTACAAACCTCAGCCAATAACATGTTTTGGGCCAAAAGCAACCATTGGACCATCCGGTTGTCTGTCTCGCTGAACCACTGTGTTTCCACATTTCCCTGGGTCCTCCATACACCACACACACGCATTTAACAATAGAACACCACTGGTGTGACAGGTTCTCCACTCAATAATATCAGAGCAGAAACAGCCGACTGCTACCACTTCAACTTTAGGACAAACTGTCAGAGTCCCAAAAAGAAAAACATGTGAAGTCACAATAGAACACAAAAGAACTACAATATGGCGACTGGTGCTTAGCACTATTTTGTTTCCTCTTGAAATGTGGATGTCCGATTCCGGCAGAAGCGTCTCAAGGAAAATATTCGAGGTGAGGGTTGAATGTTTCGAGACCCTGTTTGTGCTGTAGATGCTATAGCAGCTTTAAATCCTCTGCCACCGTTGCCCCATGCACAATTTTTATATTAGTTAATTTTGATTGCCTGTGGCAGACATCTTGAATTTGACTGACTCCATTAAAATCTCCATTATAAATGCAACTTTCTTTCATGCTACACAGCAAACATTCCCCCTTATGGAACTTGTCATATGGTTGCTGTTTGTTCTGTCTCCTGGTGAGCTTTTAGTCTCTGCACTCATACAGGCTGTTGTGAAGCTCGGCTGAAGAACATAATAAACCTGTCTGGGCAGAACTTCACAATGATCTGCCAAACAAAATTTGAAACATACTAGTTGAATGACCTCATTTTTCTCCTGGTTCATAGTATCAGTAGATGCATAAATATTGGCCACAATTCAAACATGTAACCTATTTGTTTCATGGTATCAGCGAAATATCCACATGTGCGATGGAGTGGACTTCAGGGTCTCCTAGCCTGTTTTGTTTGTTTCTATCCTCACCTGAAGGACATTTCTTACCATGTGTAAATGTGAGCACATGCTGTGCAGATTAACCCTATTTTCATGTTGCCTTCTTACAGCTTTTATTACTAAATTCCCTGACGTGCATGTATACAACATATTTGTGAAGAAGTGAAAGTTGCAAATGGTGGCTAAGAAGACACTCCCTCCCCTGGACATTTTATTTAGAATTTTAAGTAAAGTATAAAACTGTTTTATCAGACTGTCCGTGGTATGAAGAAACATGAAAACAAGGGTTCAGTCTCTTCCAAGCTGCTAGTGTGTCTCCTAAACAAGGTTACTACAACTGCTTAAGTGCTAGATCCATGTTCATTTAGCTTGAGGACAATTTATAGCTCAGGTAATCAATAAGTGCAACACAACAGATGTGTAAAGCTATTGTGAAGTTGTCTCTGGTGTGCCTTTGGTGGCTCAAAAGCACACAACTATTTTGAAAACATGGGTTCTTTGCTGGCTTACAGTGAACATAGGGATATCCCGGGAACTAGCTGAGGATTACTTAACACTACTGCATTTGATTGTTCTTATCTGACAGGCAGCATGTAAACCCTTTTTACTAACAAATAAAATCTGATTGCCTCGAAGAAGGACCTCTATAGGGTCTTCTGTATGGCCCACTGTTTGCCACAGACTCCCACATGTTCCCAATACATTGATTTTCATGCTCTGGATCTAACTGTGAGCTTTGTTTAGAGTCTGAACCAAACATGCGTTCTAAGGTACACTGTGTTAACTTATCTTATGGCTGATGGTCATGGTGTGCTGCCAACACAGTGTACTCTGACATGTTTTGGCACAAGGATCATTCAGAGACTAAGAACAACTTTGTTTATTCACCACATCATGAACTTTGTTGAGCTAGTTTAAATAAGATATGGATTCACCTCAATAGAATAACATGTGGATGACATTAAAGATGCTTTTTTTTGTACTATCATGGAAAAAACTGTAGTAGCTTCACACTGTGTCTCTTATTCTTTTATCCAAGAGAGATAAAATTATTTTTCAGCAACTGGTTTACTAATAGTTTTAGTCTACGTGAACTGATATCAAATGCCTTTTTGGGGGATATACATACTGACACAAAGTCTGGATCTGTTGTAAAAAAGCTAAAACTGTTGGTTTTATGTCAATATTTTAAGAACGATAGCACTTTTCATTCTCACAGTTTTCATCTTAATACATAATTAAAAAAATGTCCATGCATCCAGTACAAAGTCAGTTTTCAAAGATTAAATGAGGATTGAGAGAAATATCAGACCTTATCACGTCGCTGTCACCTCATTCCCAATTCACACGGCATGATTTAAAATAGTTGGGAGTGACAACACCTACCTACACACAAATGGATTTTACACACAAGTCAAGTTTATTTATATAGCGCCAAATCACGACAAGAGTCGTCTCAAGACACTTCACATAATAAACATTCCAATTCACAGTTCATTAAGCCAATCAGAAATAATGTTTCCTATATAAGGAACCCAGCAAATTGCATCAAGTCACTGACTAGTGTTAGTGGCTTTACAGCAATCCTCATACTAAGCAAGCATATAGCAACAGTGGAGAGGAAAACTCCCTTTTAACAGGAAGAAACCTCCAGAGAATCCTGGCTCAGTATAAGCAGCCATCCTCCACGACTCACTGGGGATCGAGAAGACAGAGCAAGCAGACACACACACACACACACACACACACACACACACACACACACACACACACACACACACACACACACACACACACACACACACACACACACACACACACACACACACACACACACACACACACACACACACACACACACACACACACACACACACACACACACACACAAGTAATGTGTCTATAGTTATATTGTGATGTCTTAGTAAATATTGTATTTGGTGAAAGATAAACTTTATTGTATTTATCCCAGTGGATCTATAATTAAACGGATAAACTAGTATTAGCACATCAAAAGTCAATGAAAACAAAAAGTTATTATCAGGAGAGAGAGAATGTATTAGTGGTTAGCAGCAGTGTGCTAGTCGATAGCCCCCTCCATGAGGCCACCACAGCTCAGCAGAACGTCATTGTAGCTTCTTCCGGGGAGAAAAACACTTACAGAGAAAATAAAGTTAACAGCTGAAATTGCTCAAAATAGTACAGTTAAAGAGCAGACTGTAGAATAAAGTAGTAGAGTGTGAAAAGTGGTCAGTGTGTCCTCCAGCAGTCTAAGCCTATAGCAGCATAACTACAGAGTTAACTCTGGATAATCTATCCTATTTAGATGTTGGAGGCAGGGCAAGGGAGAGCCGTCTTTACCGACTGTACACTCCACCTCCCTGTAATCCCCCACTTGTCCAGATTTAGGCTAACATCAGATTTTAACTATAGGCCCTATCAAATAAAAATGTTTTAAGCCTATTCTTAAAAGTAGACAAAGTGTCTGCCTTCCCCAGTCAGACAGGTAATCTTATGAGATAGGACATGGCTTTAAAGTAAACAGACATTCCATTAGACTGACAAGCCAGGATAAAGGATCAGTTCCTGATTGGCTACATGTTAGATTCAATGGAAAGATCTCTTGTTTGTCCTCGAGATTGGAAGACTAATGTGTTGAATATCCCCAATTTATGACCCGGGCGTTCTTGATGTACTTCTAAGATGAAAACACACCCCACATGGCATTTTTAGAATGATTTTTGTGATCAGGCTCATCCTTAGGATTGTCAAAAGGGGAAGATTGGGTCAAAATGTGTAAAAGTACCTTGTTGTGTGTCTTAATAAATGGTAAGAATCTCATCCTATCTGAGCTGTAAAGCCTAGTTTATACTTTTTCATCTGTGAAAGTCTGGTCATAAGAGCTATCCAACAGGAACGCAAGGACGGGCGGAGTAGAACCCAACTTTTGAACTATCAGTTGAGAGCAAAGGCAACCGGAAGCCTGTGACTAATAAAACAGGAGCTGTAGTTATCCAGTAGCAGACATGGAGCAGACTGAAGAACATCATGCAGAAAAGAATCTGATACTGTAAACGTTGATATACCCGTGAATACAAAGATGCACAGTAGAAGTTTTATTCTTGTCAGGAAATTCTGGGAAACGTGGGATTGGAGGTGGTGACTGCATGAAGAGGTGGAGGAGAATGAGGGACAAACTAGTGAAAAACTCTGAAATACATACACACAATATAAACATACATACTGTAAATACAGTAGACACGTGACTGCAATGATGGCACATCATTCACATCACTGACACACCAACGAAGAAGTCCATCCATTCATCCATCCTTTTTTGGCCACTTGCCTGGGGTCGGGTCGTGGGAGCAGTTGCATAAGCATACGACTCCCCCACTTGGGGCAGGACCTCATCCCTGACCCGGGACAGGCATTCTACACTTTTCCGACTCAAGAACGTAGAAAAAGTATAAAAGAAAAACTTTTCCCTCAACACGAGAAGTATAAAGTAGGATTAATGCTCTGCCTGTGAGAGTAAAACTGTGAGGCTTGTTTTTGGCACTACAATAATTCTGGCTGCTTCACAGCCAGACAGGACAAAAAACCAAAAAAATTGTTGTATCATAATGACAATGCATATACAGTGGTGTAAAAAACTATTTGCCCCCTTCCTGATTTCTTATTCTTTTGCATGTTTGTCACACAAAATGTTTCTGCTCATCAAACACATTTAACCATTAGTCAAAGATAACACAAGTAAACACAAAATTCAGTTTTGAAATGATGGTTTTTATTATTTAGGGAGAGAACAAAATCCAGACCTACATTGCCCTGTGTGGAAAAAGTAATTGCCCCCTGAACCTAATAACTGGTTGGGCCTCCCTTAGCAGCAATAACTGCAATCAAGCGTTTGCGATAACTTGCTACGAGTCTTTTACAGTGCTCTGGAGCAATTCTGGCCAAATCATCTTTGCAGAATTGTTGTAATTCAACTTTATTTGAAGGTTTTCTAGCATGAGCCGCCTTTTTAAGGTCATGCCATAGCATCTCAATAGGATTCAGCTCAGGACTTTGACTAAGCCACTCCAAAGTCTTCATTTTGTTGTTCTTCAGCCATTCAGAGGTGGATTTGCTGGTGTGTTTTGGGTCATTGTCCTGCTGCAGCACCCAAGATCGCTTCAGCTTTAGTTGACGAACAGATGGCCGGACGTTCTCCTTCAGGATGTTTTGGTAGACAGTAGAATTCATGGTTCCATTTATCACATCAAGCCTTCCAGTCCCTGAAGCAGCAAAACAACCCCAGACCATCACACTACCACCACCATATTTTACTGTTGGTATGATGTTCTTTGTCTGAAATGCTGTGTTACTTCTACGCCAGATGTAACAGGACCTTTGCCTTCCAAAAAGTTAAACTTTTGTCTCATCAGTCCACAAGGTATTTTCCCAAAAGTCTTGGCAATCATTGAAATCTTTCTTAGCAAAATTGAGACGAGCCCTAATGTTCTTTTTGCTTAACAGTGGTTTGCGTCTTGGAAATCTGCCATGCAGGCTATTTGTGCCCAGTCTCTTTCTTATGGTGGAGTTGCAAGTGAGGCCTGCAGTTCTTTAGAAGTTGTCCTGGGGTCTTTTGTGACCTCTTGGATGAGTTGGCTCTGCGCTCTTGGGGTAATTTTGGTCGGCCGCCCACTCCTGGGAAGGTTCACCACTGTTCCATGTTGATGCCATTTGTGGATAATGGCTCTCACTGTGGTTCGCTGGAGTCCCAAAGCTTTAGAAATGGCTCTATAACCTTTACCAGACAGATAGATCTCAATTACTTTTGTTCTCATTTGTTCTTGAATTTATTTGGATCTTGGCATGATGTCTAGCTTTTGAGGTGCTTTTGGTCTACTTCTCTGTGTCAGGCAGCTCACATTTAAGTGATTTCTTCATTGAAACAGGTGTGGCAGTAATCAGGCTTGGGGGTGGCTACAGAAATTGAACTCAGGTGTGAAACACCACAGTTGGGTTATTTTTTAACAAGGGGGGCAATTACTTTTTCACACAGGGCAATGTAGGTTTGGATTTTGTTCTCTCCCTAAATAATAAAAACCATCATTTCAAAACTGCATTTTGTGTTTACTTGTGTTATCTTTGACTAATGGTTAAATGTTGATCAGAAACATTTTGTGTGACAAACATGCAAAAGAATGAGAAATCAGGAAGGGGGCAAATAGTTTTCACACCACTGTATTAATTAGCAGACTTTTTGCCAGTTAGCTCTGATGGACTAAAACATTAAAGGAGTCATACATTTTGTGATCTAAAGTATGAATGAATGCCCCATGTGCCATTTTCTGTGGATAAAAGTGGTGCTCCTGGTGGAAGTGTTTAACTTTTTCAGAGGAATAGAAACTCTTCCACTTCCTTCATTCCTCCCCTGTCTTTTGGGAAAAGAATGAAACATTGTACACCCACAAATAACACAAGCCTGGATATGTTCTTCCATGTTGTGGAGTTGCTAATGCTAATGGTTAGCTTCTGCTAGCCAGGATGCTCAGCTCACTTCAAAATTAAAACAGCTTTCCAAGGTCACAGGCCAAGATAGGTGAGTTAATAAAGTTTACAGTGAAAGGCAAAGCTGTGTGGCATATTCTGACCCAAATGTGTGTCTATCGATATTTTTTGGTAGCTAATGTAGGCAATGTGGGTTGAGAGTTAAGCATACCTATAGATCGACTGGATTCAGTTTCTCAGTGAACCTCCCTTTTCAACAAGATAGATATTGCTAAAAAAGAAACTACTCTGGATAATATGGATGTGATAATTAGAGCTCACAAACCAATTTGGAATTATGACTTTCCCTCCCTCACGGCACAACAACCACCGCTGTGGAAAATGTTTCTCTGGGTTATTGTCAAAAAAAATAAAATAAAAGATCAAGTGATGTTCCCATGAAGCAGTTGTACAACTAGAAGATTTGAACTTCTCTTCACATGTTTCCACTTTGTAATTCCTGTTATATGTATGTGTATGTGTGAATGATTTTCTCGTGGGCGTTATTCTGTGTGGGGCCTTTAGTAAACAGCTTTGGCTTGTGGTTTGTTGACAAGTATTTTCAGTAGCTGTGCAGACCACAAAAATACTGTAAAACTTTATATGGTGACGTTCACTTCCTTTTCTGCATTTCTTGTCCACATTTATGTGATCTATGAAATATTTGGGAAGTTTATAGGAATTTATCATTCACCGATTTCAGTAATTGGTCATAGGCAGAAATGCACGGGAAAACATGCTCCCACATTCTTCTGGACTCATCTGCCCTAAAAAAGTTTTGTCAAATAGAATTTTTGTTCATCAAAAAATTGATCTTAAATCCATTTTATTTTTTAAATGGAATTCCAGTAATTCCTTCTGACTCTGTTGGTATCAGATGTGTTTTCAGTTGTTTTAAAACATAGTGGCAGGATTGGAGGATGTAGACTACTGTCTTGTATAACAAAATGAAAGAGCAAGTTCACTGATAATCCATTTTTCACTTGTTTTTTTTAAATACGATTGGCCATTCTGAGTTTCACAAGCAGGCTGAACGTGAAGATAGTCTAACCCCTTTCCTGCATTTGCTGCTGATAAACAATAGACAGGAAATTGCTCAGGTCAGAAAACCACAGAGACCTACAGGTGAAAGTCAAAAATTGAGACCATCATGTTACAATTATTTTATTTCAGTTATTCAGCTTAGACTGAGAGACCATCTAAAAGCCGAGGAACCCTTTGTAGGTGTTTTGAATTCGTTAGCTGATTAGAGTGTGACACTTTGAGTCTAGAAAGGTGAACCTTTTCACAATTTTCTAATTGTCTGAGATTTTGAATGTGGTTTTCATAATCTGTAAGTCATAATCATCACAATTATTACAAATGTAATGAGTCTATCTCATTTATTAGTTTCACCTTTTCAGTTGAATTACTGAAACAGATGAACATCAGATTGTTGGCGGTGCTGAATTGCCGTGGTTTCAAGTATGGAATAAACCAAGTAAACTACATACGGCTACTTTTTTCACTATAATATGTATATATAATATATCTTAGCTAGCATGCTAAATTAGAGCCGTCGAACAGGAAGCAAAGCTAGTGCTAGAGATGCAATGTCCTATTCTGTTTGCAATTTTCATCAAAGAATAGGGGCTTAAAGTAATACTTTGCAACTTTTTCATATTTTTAAATAGATTTCTTGAGCCAGTATGTGCCAAAACGACCCTGTACATGGTTAATGGAATGCCACTCAGACCCCCACCGCCCTCTGTGGCCAGAATACTACATTTTCAACTTCAGAGTGCTGGTCCAGTCTGCTGGACTTAGAAAAAAATGGAGCTGACATACCTGGTGCTGCAGTCTAGTTCCAGCCCATTTCCTGCATGTTTTAGATCATGAACACCGCTAATTTGTTTCATTTAGCAATGAACTGCTTCTGTAGAGGCTAATGGGGGGTGCTAAAAGCAAGTCACACCCCAATCAGAATCTAACTCAATAGGCACCAAAAGGAGGAGTCACTGCGGCTGACTGACAGGAAGTAAAGAATTTTTGTCTGAAGAGGGCGCCACACTGACAATTTTAGGCAGGATATTTACATTTTAAATAAGATGCATGTAAATGCCAAAAATAATGACTATACATGTCTACATTATTATAATTCACCTATTTATACAGTTAATTAGCAAAAAAAAAACCTTGACAAAAAAGAGAGCGGTATTAAAGCTGATTTACTTGTAGATATAAAAACTGTTTTCTAAACATTGTTTTGTGTAAGTAGTAAAAATCTGCAACTGTAAACACACACAAACACATAAAATCAACATAAATGCTACAGAAACATCACATAATATTCTGTTCATGTTCATTCTAATGTTCTAATGTTCATTCTAAGAACAGACAGGATTGGAAGAGAGAGAAAAGCTGCATAGAAGAAAAAAACCAAAAACCAAAGGGTCTTTCCAGTTGCTCCCCCCAAAGATCAGATTGCTCAACCGCTTAGGGAATCACTTAAACCCCACAAAGACTCACGCAGGAACCCTCAAACAGACCCACACTGCTACAGACTCCATGGGACCCCTTTTATCCGCCGTGTGGGTGTTCCGGTCACTCTGACTCATCAGGAAACATAATCACCCAGGGCTGATGACGATAGCTGACATGTGCTGCTGTGTGTAAGAGTGTGTCTGCTAAAGTTCAACCCTGTCATGTGACGCTGAACAAGAGTGGACTCTCTACCCTCTACTCTTTTATTTCAATTGTGTTATTCATCTTTTGTTTCATAAATACAGCAAAGCAACATCAGTAATGAATATGTCTGAAAACTACGGAACAAACTGGGTTACAAGCTAACAGGTAGTCCAAAATATAAGATCAGACATAAGATCAGACCTGGAAAACTGATAACAAAACAGTTTATTCAAATGCTATTTTATATTCTTTTATCTTGCCACAAACATTGCCATACACTCCAATTTACATATATGAATATTAATAAGCCCAAAATGATAAATGACCCAAACTTGTATAGTGCCTTTCTGAGTCAGAGGACTCCAAGGCGCTTTACACTACAGTGTGCCCTGGGGTACATTGACAGAGGTGAGGCTTTTCAAGCACAGGTGCCACCAGTCCCTCCGACCACCAGCAGCAGGCAAGGTGGGTTAAGTGTCCAAGGACTCAACAGCAGCATTCTCTAACCAGAGCCAGAATTGAACCAGCAACCTCCCAGTGTCTGGACAACCTGCTCTACCTCCTTAGCTACTGCTGCCATAAAGCTTGAGCAGCATTAATTTGACTCTCCCTGGGCTGCCACCTTACCATGGTGGGGGGGTTTGAGTGTCTCAATGATACTAGGAGCTAAGTTGTCTGAGGCTTTCTGCCTCTGGTAGGGGCACCCATGGCAAACAGGTCCTAGGTGAGGGATCAGACAAAGAGCAGCCGGAAGACCTCTTATGATGAATTATACACTCAACAAAAATACAAACGCAACACCTTTGTTTCTGCTCCGATTTTTCATGAGATGGACTTAAAGATCTAAAATTCATTCCAGATACACAATATTACCATTTCTCTCAAACATTATTCACAAATCAGTCTAAATGTGTGATAGTGAGCACCTGTGCTTTGCTGAGATAATCCATCCCACCTCACATGTGTGCCACATCAAGATGCTGATCTGACATCATGAGTAGTGCACAGATGTACCTTATACTGCCCACAATAAAAGGCCACCCTGCAATGTGCAGTGCAATGTGCAGTGCGCTACCAACACTATCTATAGTGGGGACAGTGTGCTGCTGACCTCTACTCAGGACGTTGTGGATCGGTGGGCAGAATACTTCAAAGACCTCCTCAATCCCACCGACACGTCTTCCAGTGAGGAAGAAGAGTCTGGGGACTTTGGGTTGGCCTCTCATATCTCTGGTGCTGAGGTCACTGAGGTGGTTAAAAAGCTCCTCTGTGGCAAGGCTCCAGGGGTGGATGAGATCCTCCCAGAGTTTCTTAAGGCTCTGGATGTTGTGGGGCTGTGTTTGCTGACGTGGCTCTGCAACGTCGTGTGGACATCGGGGGCAGTCCCACTGGACTGGCAGACCGGGGTGGTGGTCCCCTTATTTAAAAAGGGGGACCGCAGGGTGTGTTCCAACTACAGGGGATCACACTCCTGAGCCTTCCTGGTAAGGTCTATTCAGGGGTTCTGGAGAGGAGGGTCCGTTGGATTGTTGAACCTTAGATTCAGGAGAAGCAATGTGGTTTTCATTCTGGCCGTGGAACACTGGACCAGCTCTATACCTTTAGGGGGATCCTGGAGGGTGCGTGGGGAGTTGCCCAAGCAGTCTACATGTGTTTTGCGGATTTGGAGAAGGCGTTTGACAGCGTCCGTTACACCCCTGCATGGTCACTCCACTTGGAGAACCTCATGCTCCTCTCGGTCCCAAGAACGCGCCTAAAGACACGTGGTGATAGGGCCTTTGCTGTGGCAGGTCCTAAGCTTTGGAACGAGCTTTGTCTCAGCATAAGGGCCTCCACCTCTGTTGCGTTTTTTAAGCCAAGGCTAAAAACCTACTTTTATGATCTGTCTTTCAATCTTTCTAACTAGTTTTATTGTTTTACTTATAGCAATCTGTGTACTCACTGTATTTTTCATCTGTATCTTGTGATACAATGTTTTTGTTTTCTGGACTTAATGTTTTATGTTTTTACTTGATCAGCGTAACGCCTTGGTGGCATCTTTTTGCCTGTAAGGCGCATTTTACAAATAAAGTTGAGTTGAGTCCCTCGGGGGGCCCTGTGGGGGGGAACTCCGGGAGTATGGGGTACCAGGCCCTCTGATATGGGCCGTTAGGTCCCTGTATGACCGGTGTCAGAGCTTGGTCCGCATTGTCGATAATAAGTTGGGCTCGTTCCCAGTGAGAGTTGGACTCCGCCAAGGCTGCCCTTTGTCACCAATTCTGTTCATAACCTTTATGGACAGGATTTCTAGGCGCAGCCAAGGTGTGGAGGGGATCCGTTTTTGTGGCCAGAGGATCAGGTCTCTGCTTTTTGCAGATGATGTGGTCCTGTTGGCTTCATCAGAACGTGATCTTCAGCTTTCGCTGGAGCGGTTTACAGCCGAGTGTGAAGCAGCTGGGATGAGAATCAGCTCCTCTAAATCTGAGACCATGGTCTTGATTCGGAAAAGGGTAGAATGCCTTCTCCAGGTCAGGGATGAGGTCCTGCCCCAAGCGGAGGAGTTTAAGTATCTTGGGGTCTTGTTCACAAGTGAGGGAAAACTGGAGCGTGAGATCGATAGGCAGATTGGTGCTGCATCTGCAGTGATGCAGACGTTGTACCGGTCTGTTGTGGTGAAGAGAGAGCTGAGTCAGAAGGCGAAGCTCTCAATTTACCGGTCGATCTACGTTCCTACCCTCACCTATGGTCATGAGCTATGCGTAGTGACCGAAAGAATGAGATCGCGGATACAAGCGGCCGAAATGAGTTTTCTTCGAAGAGTGGCTGGGCTCTCCCTTAGAGATAAGGTGAGAAGCTTGGTCATTCGGGAGGGGCGTGGAGTAGATTCGCTGCTCCTCCACATCGAGAGAAGCCAGTTGAGGTGGCTCGGGCTTCTGGTCCGGATGCCTCCTGGACGCCTCCCTGGTGAGGTTTTCCGGGCACGTCCAACCGGGAGGAGACCTAAAGGTAGACCCAGAGCATGGTGGAGGGACTATGTCTCTCACCTGGCCAGGGAACGCCTAGGAATTCCCCCGGAGAAACTGGTCCAAGTGGCTGGGGAGATGGAAACCTGGGCCTCTCTCCTTAGGCTACTGCCCCTGCGACCCGACTCCTGATAAGCGGATGAAAATGGATGGATGGATGGATGGAATCACCTAATAGTTCTGACCTGAGTCTAATCACAGTTACTCCTACTACATTAATCCACATGTCAGCACATTTCCACACTGATGATGACTTATTCATGATTGGCTGATGCCCCTTCAGCAATGATTAGGACGTGATCCTCATTCTGGCAGTGGCACTAGTGGGCTCGTGCCCCGGGATGAAGTCACACAAGTACAGCAGTTGTTTTTCAGTTTCTCTCCCCTCTCTTTTTTCCTCCTCTAGGCCAATAGTTGTGTTAGCAGCATTTCAAGAATCACATTCATTTTCTCAAAGTGCAATATTCTTTTCTATGTGAAACCTATGCTCTGTTAAAGTGTACTTCAAACAGAGGCAATTTAGTTTTGCTTTTTAGGTGTAAGAAAAACAGTGAAAACATAAACTACTTATTACAGAGTGAGTTTTTAACCTCTGCCCTTCATAGCTCATGCAAACATACTCATAAAATACCCATGAAGACACTACAGTATGTAGCATGCTCAGGTCAGCTTTTGGTTAACTCCACATACCTTCAATCAAACAAATATTCAACAAAACTGTTTTCAAAATGGAGGAGTTCAAGTATCTCTAGGCGTTGTTCATGAATAAAGGAACGTGAGATTGAAATGGGTTGATGCTGCGTCTGCAGTGATGCCACCGGTTTTTGTACCAGTCTGTCGTGGTAAAGAAAAGCTGAGTTGGAAGGCGAAGATCTTTATTTATCGGTCAGTCTACATTCCAAACACCACAAGCATTTAGTAGTGACTGAAAAACTGAGATTACAGATACAAGCAGCCAAAATGAGTTTTCTCCGCAGGGTGGCTATAGGGTGAGAAGCTCATACATCCAGGAGAGGCTCAGAGTGTCCGCTGCTCCGCCACATCAAGAAGATCCAGTTGAGGTGACTCGGGCATCTGGATAGGATGCCTCCTGGATGCCACCCTGGTGAGGTTTTCCAGGTACATCCAACAGGGAGGAGACCTAAAGGAAGACCCAGGACACGCTGGAGGGACTATGTTTCTCAGCTGGCCAGGGAATGCCATTCCCCCGAAGGAGTTGGCTCAGGTGGCTGGGGAGAGGTAAGTTTAAGTCTCTTTGATTAGGCTACTGCCCCTGTGATTCAGGCCTGGATAAGTGCAAGACAATGGATGGATGTACCCCAGCGTCCCCAGCTATATGGATGACTGTGGATCAAATAAACTGTAGCACAATAATAATGTAAAGATTACTATATCATTATAACAATTTCCTGTGTATATGGAGCAAATTTGTCTTAAAATGTTCAGACTGAATGATCTCTGTGCCTCCCCGGACGGAGCGGACGTGACAACAGAACCTTGTTTGGGTTGAGTAGAAAATCAGGATAAGAAATCAAAACAACCCTCTGTGTGAACTATGTCACAGGTCTGACCTGAAGCCAATTACACCCCCAGTTTAAAGGGAACCAGCTTCTTTTTGTCTCCTTTAAGATAAACAATAAATATCTTTATTCATTTAAATGGAATTTAAAATAAAACAATCCTATTTTTTCTCATTTGATTTTCTGAAAGCAGTTCAGTTTCAGAGTAAAGTAAAAAAAAATCCTTTACAATAAAATCAAATAGAAACTCTTTATGAGCAAATCCTAATATAACAATGACTATATTATTTTCCTTTTTATAGATGTTTCTTTAGATATTTTATTAGGTATTTATATAAATACCAATGACTAAATACACACTAATGTGGAAAACCTGCAGTACTTTGATTCTCTTAAAAAACAAATGAAAGTTTCATACGACTGGTTGTGGATGAGGGCTGCATGATGGCATTGTTGGTAGCAATGTTGCCTCACAGTAAGAAGGTTGCAGGTTCAAATCCCAGCTGCAGCCATTCTGGGTGGAGTCAGCATGTTTTCCCCAAGTATGCACATTAGTGTGATTGGGGAGTCTATATTGTCCCTATGTGGTTGTCTCTGTGTGTCCCTGTGATGATGGGGACTTGTCCCACCCGTCTTTCTCTTGTTGACTGCTGGAGATAAGCACAAGCCTTTTGTGACCCTAGTGAGGAAAAAGCAGCACAGATAATGGATGTATGGTTTTAGATGCATGTACTAATCTTGAGAATGAGGTGGAGGCTTCAGAGACAGAAGTAGGCATGGGCGGGTGGGTGGGTGGGTGAAGGGGGGGGGGGTGTGGTGTGGGGAGAATCATTCTAGCTACTGCTAAAATTACCCAGCTGACACAAATAGATAACACACAGAGTCAGTCAGATAAAAAAGGCAACATCTCTGTAGCTCTGCTTCGACGGGTGATTAGCACATGTGGAAACAGATGATGTTGGAGTGTTTTTGTTTTTCCTGAGTATTTGTGAGCTAGTTTTCCATTGGCCACACTTGTTCCATGTGTCTATGACCCCTGCTGGGTCAGGATCAGAAATCAAATATAAGGGTGGGCTAGTCAGCTGGGAATAACGGACCGCATGCACCTCAGAGGACGGGTGTTTTTTTCTGCCTTCTGTCAGGCAGCGTACCTTTGCACACGCTTAACATCTTAGAAATGATCTGAGAGCAATCATCAGCTTTAGTTTTATCGATGTTTTTTACACTCAACATGACTAAATGATACAGGTGTTTTCTATCTGAAATGAGAATCTTTGCCATACAAACACACCATCTCCTCAGTTCTCCAGCATCTGGGCTCTATTTAATACTCAAAAACACAGGCAGAAGAGCGGCCAGTGTTGGCCAGCACGGTGTGTGTGTGTGTGTGTGTGTGTGTGTGTGTGTGTGTGTGTGTGTGTGTATTTTGGACATTTGTTACTCAGTTGGAATGATTACACTGTTGATACTGTTCTGATTTTTACATCTAAGAATCCCGCCCCAACAATGGCTGACAAGCAAGGCTTTGGGGTGCAGGGGGCGGTGTTGTGTTACGTGAGAGAAGATGCGTATTATGAAAGCTTGGTAAATGAAGTGTGTCTGACAAACCTGAGAGCTGATGGCAGATGTGCTCTAGCAACACCAACAGCTCTGATCACCTCTAAAAATATACAGTGTTGACCACAATCGGATTTACATTGAATTACAACAAGAACCACTTCAATTCAAGTTTGATCTTTTTGTCACAAGTAGTTTCCTCTTATCTCCTCACTTTGTCCCTCAGCATCACATATTTCTTAATTTAGAATCCTTGGGGGAAATTCCTATATGTAGGGAACCATCGCACTTCTATGTTTACGTAGGTCCTTCATTCATTACGTACTCGTATATTTTACAACAGAACACCACTGGTGTGAGAGGTTCTTGGCTGAATATTATCAGAGAAGGAAACAGCCGGCTGCTACCACTCCAACTTTAGGACAAACCACCAGAGTCCAAAAAAGAAAAACGCCATTTGAAGTCGTGGACAACAAAGACATTTGGACCTAGAGAATGGGGACTGGTGTTTAGCATTATCTCGTTTCATCTGGCAGTGTGGGTTTCTGGTTTTGTCAGAAGCGTCTCAGGGAAGATACCCAAGGGGAGGGGTGAATGTTTCGTGTCCATGTTTCTCTTCAAAATCTTCACTGACTGGCACCACCTGGATTTAACTAAGCAAATAGGTACAAGCCTCTGCATGGGCGATTATCTTTTAGCTGGCAACAAGTTCTTTTAATCGCAATTGGTGCAATGAGGTGCTTCTCATTTCTTAATCAACCATGTGGAAAGACACATCTTTTGGTCATGGAAAATATGTTACTTTGTTTGAGAAGGGTCAGATCAAGCAGAGAAAACATCCAAGGAGATTGCAGAAATGACAAAAACTGGGTGAAGAACTGTCCAACGCATTAATAAAAACTGGTTTTATGAGTCCAGATGGACCCTGTTCCCTGGGTACATCAGGGTAAGAAGAGAGGCAGATGAAGTGATGCACCCTAGTGCCTACTGTACAAACCTGAGGAGGCAGGGCTATGATCTGGGGTTGCTGCAGTTGGTCAGGTCTAGGTTCAGCAACAGGATGTGCTCCAAGAAGAAGGTCAGCTGACTACCTGAATGTACTGAATGACCAGGTTATTCCATCATCCCTGATGGCATGGGCATATTCCAAGGTGACAGTACCAGGAATCATCAGGCTTAATAGTAAAAATGGGCTGCATGGTGCCGCAGTGGTTAGCACTGTTGCATCGCAGCACGAAGGTCGCAGGTTCGAAACTTGGCTGCTGCCTTTCTGCGTGGAGTTGCGTGTTCTCCCCATGCATGCGTGGGTTTCCTCCGGGTACTCCGGTTTCCCCCACAGATCACAACATGCCCTATAGGTTATAAATTGCAAGTTGCTTTGGATAAAAGTGTCTGCCCAACAAATAAACATAAAAATAACATAAACATAAAAGAGTGTTTCAGGTTCATTTTCACGCATGGATTGGCTACCACAGAATCCAGACCTTAACCTCATTGAGAATCTTTGGAAAGTGCTGGAGAAGGCTTTGTGCAGCAGTCAGACTTTACCATCATCAATGCAAGATCTTGGTGAAACATTAATGCAACACTGGATGGAAATAAGTCTTGTGACACCGCGGAAGTGAGTTGAAGAAATGCCAAAGCTAATGCATGTCGTAATCAAAGCTAAAGATGGTCCAACACAGTTATTGGAGTGTGTGACCGTTTTTCTTTGGCAGCGGCTTTTGATTTTGGCCTGGCAGTATAGCTTGTTTGCAGATTTGCTATAAAAGCTTTAATTCTTCGTGTTACAGGTTCAACAAGGTGTTGGGAAATTTCCTTAGAGGTTCTGGTCCATACTGACTTCAGCCTGGCCTGCCAGACTCCTCCTCTGTTTAATTCTACACAGAGAAAGGGTCTGGGAACTCTCCTATTCGAATAACCCCATCCCCTGAGAATTCTAACCGAGCCAATCAGCGCTGAGTTGCTTACGTCACACACCATAATGCCAAGTTTGTCATAAACATGGCGACTGAAGCGGAGTTCGCTGCGGCTCTTTCCTCTGTTCTAAATTACTTGAATGTCTTTAAAACAACAACAAGCAGAAGCGCTAAAAGCCTTTCTTCTAAAGAAAGATGTTGATGCTAATAGAGGTGAACAGGATCAGTGAGAAACCGATTGGCTTATATTTCACACACACTGATACAACAGATTTCCAGAGTGTGTGAGTGTGCTCTGATCCCAGGGTGGTTATCAGGCGCAGTCAGCGGGAGGGACAGCTCCAAACTACCTTCAGCTGATACAACTAGTGCACCATGTGTTCAGTTAGTATAAGATGCGTGTGTGTGTGTGTGTGTGTGTGTTGGCACTAAAGGTTATTTTTGTTGGCCCACACTAATTAGCTCCAGGAAGAGTCTTACGGTTTCAAATGTTGAAGCTTTCTGGAAGCTCTGCATAAACTTTCAACACTTTGGCAATATTTACATCCTCCCTTGTGGCTGAACGCAGCTCTGTCTGAGGTCTGTGTAATGTTTATTGGATTTTTGTGGCTTTGCTCCATGCATTGTGATCAGTAAGTCTGATTCAGTCACTACTAGAGGGAATGAAATAAGGAGAACATGAAACACATTGATCAGCTCAGAGAATGCATTAATAGTGGTTGATAACTCCACCTTTTGCCAACTTTTCACTCTTCTAGAAACATTCTCCTTCATGCAGTGTTTGGGTCTCTTAACACAGAAAAGAGAGGGAAAAAAGTGAGTCCATGATCATTAGATTAACTGAGAAATGACTTGGTTTCAAAGAACTCAAAGAAGACGTTAAACAAAGCACGTGTTAAAAGCATTTCTACCAAGGATTGCAGTACCATGAAGATGTTTTTCACTGCGTGTCCAAAGGCTCCAAGAAAAGGTGAAATAAATCTTTCAAATGCAAACAACTGGTTTCTCTGATCCCAGTCAGCCCACTGGACTGCTCAGTGACTACTACTCTTTAGATACACATCTCCACCTCTCTACCTTTTCCTTTACCTGCTCTCACTACAGATCACTGTTATCTAAAAACACCATAGTCAGGGCCGGATTATGATTGTAATGGGCCATTTCCATCTGTATCGGGTCGGTCCGGGCCGGGTAGCATAGGTTGTTTACATATCTGGGTGGCCTGGTATTTTTCCGGGCCAACCAAGGCTCATTCTCAGCCCTCTTCTCGAGGGAGTCTGCTTCAGGCCGACCAGGGCCAACACACCCACTGCTGACAGCAAATTCACACCTTCCATTAGAGCAAGCCTCTGATTGGTGGGTAGAATCAGCCCACATGGGCTTAAGGCAAGGATGTGTGGAATCAACCGGGCCAGGCTGGGGCCGACTGGGGCTACCCGGCCCGGGCCGACCCGATACAGATGGGAATAAGGTCCAAATTGCCCAAAGGGAACCGATTCCTTAAAGCAGGGGTATTCAGTTCTGGGCCTGGAGGACCAGTTTCCAGCATGTTTTAATTTAAACTCTGCTTCAGCACACCTGATTTTGATTAGCAGGTGATTAACAAGCTTCTGCAGAGCCTGATTAACTGCTGCACAGGTGATTCAACCACTGAATCAAGTGTGTTGGAGCCAGGGGGCTGCCAGAGATTTTGGGCCCCATGAAAAAATATCAAGTTGGGCCCCCTGGGGGCTCGTCCATAGCTGGAGCTGGAGAAACCATTAAAATCTGCTGGGTACCAGCCCTCCAGGTCTGGAATTAAATACCATGGCGAAAAGCATCAGATACTAAATACGAAGTAAACGGCATGTGAAAATGTGTTCCTTCCTCATAAGAAGTAAATAAATGTCACTAATATAAATACTGCTACTACTTATTGTAATAATAATAATAATTTGTGATTGCTTGTTGTTTGTAGAAATAAAGACTCTTGGACTGATACAGGACCATAACATCTGCTGGAAATCCAAAATAAAGTTAGATAAAAACTGGAAAAGATGATTATAGTATCTGGTAAATTATTACAAGGCTCAGCTCCTTCTGAATTCACCTTTAACGTTACTTATGTAACACTATAAAAGCCATTGTATTTATTTCAAAAGTAAAAAACCAGAACAGTTCAGAATTTGGATTTTAGGGAGCACACAAACCCAACGTTTTGGAGGGGGGCCTCCAAGTCTGTTTTACCTTGGGTTCCCAAATGCCTTGAAACGGCCCTGGGTGTGGGACAGAACATTGAAGGCCATTTGAATTGTTTCAAATATGTAAATAATACATGCTTAGATTGTTGTTTTAAACAGTTAAACAGGTGTAGCGAGGATAATCGCCTGCTGCTACTGCGACTGCTCTTCTGCCTTACCTCTTCTTTCCACCGGAGCCGTCAGCAGCACGTTACTGCAGCAGCACGTCATAGCTGCTGATAGGAACCGCTGTGGTCAACAGAACCTTTTCCACCGGAGCCGTCTCAGGAGCAGCATGTCGCAGCCTTTACGCGCCGGTTCTATTTTCTACGCGCGACGCCTCTGAAACGGGTCAAGTTCGACATTTTTGGGGAAGGAAAGACAGGAAATCGGACGCGGAAACGGAGCGAAGCTCCCGAGATTTTCAGAATAAAGAAACGTACTGCCTTTGGTTGCTTTACTTTTAAAAAACGTTACTAACTGTGCAGCCCCGTGAGAAGTTATCACCTAGCTAGCGGTCTCCTTTGTTTTTCAGGTCCGTATTGGCGATTATAAAACGGACAGAACATAAAACACAAACCTTTTGGAGCAGTGTTGTAATTTTCTCCTGCTTGTTATTGTGTTTACTGACGAAGTCACTCGTGTGACTTTGTGCTCTGTCGGTGACAGCTGCTCCCCTGCTGCTTCGCGTCTCGTGGGAAGGGCCAAGCAGCAGCTTACGCGAGCAAGACGTGCTGCTGCAGTAACGTGCTGCTGATGGCTCCTGTGGAAAGAAGGGGTCAGAGGCCATGTAGTGGATGCCTGCCATTTCCCATGATCATTCTCATGTTCTTTAGCGTGGCTCTTTCAAAAAACATTTTGCAGAGGCTCCAGGCTGCACCCAAAAATTGAGGATGGCTGATTACTGGCAGGTGTGAATAATAAACATGGGGGTGAAGGAAGAGAAACTGGAAGAAAAAAATTGAAATCACTCTAAGGAAGACAGCAGAACCTGACAACTAAAGGAGAGAAAAAATAGAAACATGAGAAAATGACTAAAGAGCTAAAGAGATAAGAACAAAACCAACACAAGATGATCAAACCTAACAGGGAAAATAAACAACTGGAATAATAAAGGTGCTGTGGAAAGATCTAAAACTAAGACAAATAGGAAAAAACACACAGGAACTAAATTCGGGATTCGTCAGAAAAAAACTGAAGAGCTGACCAAACTCAGAGAGACGAAGAGAGACATATGAGGGCTAACCCCTCTTTTACACCAAGTTCGGGTTTGGGTTCTGGAAGGACTGTCATTTGCACCGACTATGAATCCAGTGCAGAACGTCTCCAGAATTTGCTTCCATGAGAATGCCAAAAAAATTAGAAATTTTACCTTATATGTCAAAAATGCCGTGAACACAATCATTCACTGTGAACTGATATTCCTGACATTAGTAACAAAACAACAAAGCTGGAAAAACAAATGCAACATTGGGTTTCATTTTGAAACATATACATCACACTTCCTGTCTCGCTCTTCTAATTTCTCTAAGTTCATGACGATCTGCATGCAGAGTCTGGAAAACGGACTTCATCCCAGAGCTGGATCTGGATCTGCACCACAGCCTGTGTGAAAGCTGGATTCAGTGACTTCTGGTTTTTTTTGGAAACCATACAGACTCCAGACCATATCCGTTCTGCGCTGGGTGTAACCGAGGGGTGAGAATAATAATAATGAACTGGGGGAATAATGAGGCTGGCAGAAACAAGGATAGTTAGAAGATGATCACAAGGTAGGAACAGGGGACACGGCAAGATAAATTGCAACATTTTTATAAATATTGTGCAGAATTTCTTTTAGCAGTTTAATATTACTGTTAATTGTCTAGATTTTGTTTTTCTTTGTTTGCACATTTGCCACTCTCAGACTTTTTAACAAATGCCATTCACAACCTTGCCTCATATAAGCCAACAACCCCACATGTTATCTCACTTTGTTGTCATCGTCATTTTTCTCCTGATTAAAACATTTTTATAGACCGCATCAGCGTAGAACAATTTTAGGTTTACCATCAGACATAAACTTTGTTATTTCATGCTGCTTCAGAGCTTCTGGTTGGTTTCTTACAAGCAGAAAAAGAAAAGGTCTTCAGAAACAATGTGAGTGAATGCGACACAAATGTAGAGTTGTTGTGTAGAAACCTGAGTTTTTATTTTCCGGTACTTCAGTACTCCCATGGTCAGTGGATGGAGAGTTGGCCTTGAATACATCCGACAAAATAAGCCACTGGGGTTTCTCTGTGAATCAATGTTGGGAAACTGTTTGTTTGGCATCAGTTTCTTTGTCTCTATTTTTAGATTTCAAGCTATTTTCTGGGAGCAAAACAGTCTCAAACACAGCATTTCCCAGACTTTATTGGCAACAATTTCTGACTTGAGTATTGCAGTTTCCTGAGTTTTGACCTATGCCCTTTGTGCACAAATAATGCATTATTCAAAAAATGTCACTATAGATCAAAGACGAACTCCTGTTTCTGTGTTCCCAGATGGCGTATAGCTGATACCAGATAGGGAAGCGATGAAAAATGCTTCAAAATACATATTTATGACATTTTAGTCATGAAAGTGGTTTTAGATTTAGTTTTTGGAGAAATACTTGATCTATGCATTTTATGATAACAACTTGGGCCCTAGACCTTTTTATGAGCAATCTACTTGAAAATGACACGCCCACTCTTTATTGAGTATATTTCTGTAACCACATGGTCAATTTGATTAATTTTGGTCTTATTTTAACGGGACTCCTTATGGGATTTGTTGGGATGTGTAAATATTAGTGTATTTATTAAGTGTAAATGGACATGGAACATTGTATAAAATGTGTTTTTCCTTCCTGCATAAAAAAAAATTCAGGATGAATACCGGGGTAGAGCTTCAAATGGGGCTGGGGGGGCAGAGACGATTTTGGAGATCCACTTGTAAATCAGTAGGTCATAAAGCTACATGTGAGAGTAAAAATAAAGCCTGTCATGCAGCACAAGATTTAATTCAATATTTTACACCAACTACATCAGTCGGTCTTGTAAGGTTTTTAGCAAGTCAATCCAATAAATCAGGATAAGGTTTATTTAGATATTAACAATGGAGCTCATTCACCTCTGAACACAAGTTATGGATGTGCTTGTCTTACCCAGCATCCATCATTGGTGTTCGAGGCTTAAGTGTTTTTCTCCCCAGAAGAAGCTACAATGATGTTCTGCTGAGCTGTGGTGGCCTCATGGAGGGGGCCATCGGCTTGAACACTGTTGCTAACCACCTAAACATTCTCCCTCTCCTGATAATAACTTTTTACTTTCCTTGACATTGAATGTGCTACTGCTAGTTTACCTTTTTAATTATAGATTCACTAGGATAAATACAATAAAGTTTATCTCTCACCAAATAGAATATTTACTGAGAAATCACAATGTAACCATAGAAACATTGCTTGGTATATATGTTGTGTGTGTGTGTGTGTGTGTGTGTGTGTGTGTGTGTGTGTGTGTGTGTGTGTGTGTGTGTGTGTGTGTGTGTGTGTGTGTGTGTGTGTGTGTGTGTGTGTGTGTGTGTGTGTGTGTGTGAGTGGATGTGTGTGTGGGTGGGTGTGTGTGTGTGTGGGCTGGTGCTGGTGTATGTGTGTGTCTTCTCTGTCTTCTCGATCCCCAGTGAGTCGTGGCAGATCCAGGATCTTCTGGAGGTTTCTTCCTGTTAAAAGGGAGTTTTCCTCTCCACTGTTGTTAAATGCTAGCTTAGTATGAGGATTGCTCTAATAACACTGACACTAGTCAGTGACTTGATGCAATTTGCTGGGTTCCTTATATACTAAACATTTTACTGATTGGCTTAATGAACTGACCTGAATTGGAATGTTTACTCTGTGAAGTGCCTTGAGATGACCCTTGTCGTGATTTGGCGCTATATAAATAAACTTGGATTGAATTGAATTCATGACTGATTGTTCAGGTTGGATGATTGACATCTGTTTTGTATTGTTAGGGCCAATAGAATGAAGCTTTAATCACTAAAACAGGATTGACAATACCATCAACCAATGAGAATCATCAAAACATGGACACGCACAAACGAGGAGCTAGGTCAGCCTTCAGAGATTCTAAGCCTCTGTTTTTGGTCACAATGCCACTGATTTTGTCTCAACTGTTTGATAAAAGAGGTACAAAGTCTGGATAAAACAAACTTTCAAGGCAAAAACATCAAAGGTACAATGCATTTTTTTAGAGCTCTGTTGGAATAAAATAATTTCTGTTGTTTTTCTTTGGCTTATAAGATTCATTTAATCGTAGTTTTAGTTGTTAGACTATATCCCCTGCTAGCACTTGTCACGACGTGCTGCGGAGTGGAGCGGAGGAAAGGCGTGGATCCAGACCGGGGAGGAAACAGGCAGGCAGGTAGGAACGATTAACAAGGGTTTATTAAGCACGCTGGACAATGAAACAATGACACCACAAGGAACACAGAACAGAAGGGGTTTAAATACATGAGGAACGGGAGCTATGGTGATTGGGAAACAAGAGGCAGGTGGGAGCAATTAACGGAGACACAGACTACAACCTAGGAGAAGACAGGACAGGGTGTGACAGCACTCAGCTTAAGCCTCAGATAATCACGCAAGGAGATAGAATAGTTATCCAATATCTTATAATCACTTTGAGTATTTTATAATCGCATAAGTTTTGCTGATTTCGTAATTACACAATGCAATACAGAATACGGACTCTGTGACTCAGCCATTTAATCAAAGTGTTGAAGGCCTCTTATTCTTGAGTCTCCTGCTTTATATAACTGAATAAAGAATGCTTATTCATGCATGCTATATAATGAAACCGCCATTTATTAACTCACCATGATTTGACAACTAATGCTTCACATATATATTAAAATGCCCTTGACAAAGTTTTTATTAAAGCTGCTAATATGGTCACAACTTTAAGGTTAAAGTAAAATACATGTTTACAAGCTGCATGAGAAGTTACACTCTTGACCTCAGCAGCAAGGACCAATCGAGCATTACATGAGTTAATGGTGGCCCAGGTCAAAGTGCAAAAAGAAACGGGGCACCAGACCCCAGAAGGGACTGGGAGACTTACGACCCTGGTTAGTGTCTCAGTTAGAAAAGAGCAATAAATAGAAGAAAGTGTGTTTTCTGTGCTGACATGATATTTTGCAGACTGCCTGGAAATGAGGTGATTTTTATCTTACAGAGAGACGGACACCAGTGGACCAATGGGAAGAGACCGTGTTTGCACATTCCCTTAGTGATTGTAATAGTATAAAACCCTGGGTCAGGAGACAGGCTTCAGTCAAACTCCCAAAGAGTCCTCTGAAGGTGATGTATGGTGGTCAGGGACTGAGACGGTGATCGACCCAGGATCCTGTCAACTGTTATTTTCTGTTGCTCAGAAATAAATAGTCAGGGTTTAACTTTAAACAACAGTTTTCATTGTCTTTTATTATTCACCTAGGAACATGTACTCAACATTGTGTTTGTAAAAAAAAAAATTGGTTTATATGGTCTTTTAGCCAAGGTTCTGCAGTTTATGTAGAAGTGCAACTTGACAACATTTATTGATATATGGGGCATGGATTTTGCTGCTTTTGTCCCCCAAATCCTTCTGATTCAAGTGTGAGCTGTGATTAAACCAGAATGAGCAACTTGGCGGTTTTACAGGCTTGATGAATTATCATTGAGCTGCCTAATTTTCCAATATTTACTCTGTCCACTTCTACTTTTTAAGCCAAATAGTGAGGACACTAATATCTTGTGATGACGGGGTGTTTAGATCACGTCTCTGCAGCACTGATCATTGTGATGACAGGATCGGCTGCTGTCTGAGCTCTCCAACTTTGTGTTTTGCTCCTAATTTTTTTAGCAAAATCAAGTTTTGTCAAGTGGTGGAGCTTTTTAGGTAAATGTCAAAAATATAAGGTTTCAAACATTTGTGCTGAATCACCAGCCATGCCACCCAAGAAGCACAATGGGTTAAAAGGCGCCTGGTAGTGGCTCATGTATCAGCTGTCGGTAAACAGCCTGATTACAGGGAGGCTAATGGAGTATGAGCTGAATTCATTTCCACTTCTTCATTTAGATCATGCAGAATTTAGATTAAGGCCTGTGACCCCCTACGTGGGGTTTGGAGAGGAACAGATCAGACTGAATAAAAACCAGAACAGTAGGGGGGACTGAAGCCATGGCTGTAATTACTTTGGTTGAAGTCTACAACTTTTTAAAGATATTTCAGTCAGATGTAACCAGTTTCTAAAGCGACGAGCATTAATTGTGTCAGACGTTACCTGCAATAAGGCCTAATACAAACATAGTGATTCCTGTGCTTTTGAAAGAATAGATAAACAAATATTTTATTGGTGTAAGTACTTTAATCCATCAATCCTTTGCCAGCTGGATTTGAAGTGGATCAGGACCAACGCTGCTTTGTGTTTCTTGCTAACAGGCCACGTGCTCATGTAACCGTACACAGGCTCTCAGTAGGGTTTCATTCATAAACACAGTAAAGACCATAAAATGTAAACTTAAAAGCTGATACATCGACTGATCTGGTTTCATGTATCATATTGCAGATTGGCCCACTCCCTGTTTTGAATTGATGTAGAATGATGTGGATTCAAACCAGAGCCTGTGTTGGCTTTTGGTTGTGTGCTGACGAGATGTGCAAACTCTCAACAAAATGAGAAATGAGAATGTGTAAAAAAAATCAACATTATTCTCTAAGATGTCTCTAAGATGCTTTCAAGAAAGTCTTCAGGAGCTGGGTTTAGCGCATCAGATATTTACTTGATATTTTTAAAATATGTTTGGTCATTCTGAGTTTCTTTTGCAGGCTGAACGTAAAATAGTCTTCTACCCCTAACTCTGTTTCCTGCAGTAGCCGCCAAAGGGAAGTTGAGGGGTAAAAAAAGCTGCAAGGATCTACCTCACGCTGTAAAATGGCAATCATGGGCTCACCCCTCTTGGCTCTTGACTGCAGACACCACAAGAGAGCAGATAATGTCTCGAATAGTAGACGCTAACCATTAGCATTTGCAACACCGCAACGTGGCAGAACTCCTTCAGGCTTGTGTTATTGTGGAGATAGAACTGCAACGTTGCAGAGCAAACAGAGGCAGTGGTAGAGTCTTGTTGCTGTTAGCCAATCAGAGGCGAGATGCCCAAATATCATAAATAATAATGGGTAAGACATAAAATCCTGCTGTTTTATGGCCCCCATTCCTCTGACTAACTTTTACTTCCTGAAACAGGAGCACTAGAGCTTTATCTCCACAGTGACTGATTCATAAGGATTTATTCATGATAAAGGCACTGCAAATGTCTTAGAGCTTTCAGAAGATATGACTGTCAAATTCAGTATAAATCAGAATTTGGACAATTCTAGTTTTGGGGAAATTTTTATTATAATGTACTGATCATTAGGATATGATTGGGACATGTTGCAAGTCATGAGATACAGTTTTGAGAACAGTGTAGGCATTACAGGGACAGCTCTCGAGTGAATTAAATCCTTGATTAAATCTGCCACTGTCAGTGTGCTCCAGGTCAGCGGTGGCTACATTTTAGCTTATCACCATCAGTGTGTGAATGTGTGTATGGATGGATGAATGATGCACTGTATTGTAAAGCGCTTTGAAGTCCTCTTTCTTTGAAAGGATTTATACAAGTGCAGGTCATTTATCATTTTTATCTAATTGGTCACTGTGCGTTAGGATAAGGGACTGGTCCTCAGAAAGGTTGCTCCTACTTTGGGGAGGTCCCACATGGATCCATCCTTGGTCCCCTTTTATTTCTGATTTATTTACTTCCTCTAGAAACACTTTTCCATAGACACAATTTCAAGTTCCACCTGCATGCAGACAACTGTCAAATTTATTTTCCAGTTTGTCAGGGCTCTGTAGATGGTATTCAACCACCGTTGGCCTCTGCAGGTGATGTTACAACCTGGCTGGCAGAAAACCTTTTAAATTTGAATGAAAACAAAACGAAGTTGATTGTGTTTGTGTTGACAGTTCAGCTCTTGTAGACCTCTCCCATTTGTCACTCCTTGAAAAAACCTCGGCCACAAATCTGGGAGTAAGAATGGATACCGCCCTTACCTTTGATAAACACTTAAATGCGACTGCCCTCTCGTGCTTTTTCCACCTCTGTTGCCTAGCTAAAATGAAATTAGCCCTCTCTCGTAAGCAGCTAGTCTCAGTTATTCATGCCTTTATTACCTTATGCCAGGACTACAGTAACTCCCTGCTGACGAGCGTCAGCCAAGTGTCATCAATAAGCTGCAGGTGGTTGGTGTTAGGGTAGTTGCCCCTGGACTGTGGAATGATCTTCCACCCATTATCAGACAAGCCACTCTGATAACAAGTGGCTAGATAACAACTACAGCACCTTCCTGATACCTCAACATGTGACTGGTTACATTTATATTATGTTTACTTTATATTTCATTTTGTAGTTTAGACTTGTCTTATTACCATGTTTTCATTTATACTTTTACATTTTTTGCACCTTAAACTGGCTGTGGCAGTGTGTGTGTATGCGTGTATGTGTGTGTGTGTGTGTGTGTGTGTGTATGTGTGCATGTGTGCGTGGCATCAGCTTTAGCTTTGTCATTTTATTTAACTTATATTTATACCTCTTATGTGAGCTGCCTTTAGTGAGAACAAAGTCAGTTTCCTTGTACATCTGTGCAATGGCAATAAATTATCTTGAATCTTGAATCTCTTAATGGTTTTAAATCTAAGTTAAAGACTTTTTTCTGTTCTTTGGCTTTTGGATTGTGACTCAATGACAGACACTCCTAATGTTGTCCTTGGTGATGTCACTTTTATTTGGTTTTAGTAGATTCATGATTAGATTATTCTGTATGTTACCTTATTCTTGTTATTTTGAAATTGTTGTTCTTGTTTTAACTTGTGCAGCACTTTTGGGCATCTCTGAGAGTGCTGGAAAGTGCTTCATAAAGGTTCTTCAGGAGGTCAAAACCAATCTTTCTGTACTTTAATTGTCCAAAAAGGTAACATGCTGGATGAAGAGCCTTCTGGTGAAAACCATGAAGAGATCTGCTAAATGAAATAGAAAAGATTGAAAACTCTTTGCTAAACAATTGATTAACAATGAGGCTTTTAATTAAAATGACAAGAGAATTGGAAGAGAAAATCACAGGAAGGGAAGATAATGAAAATCATGATTTTTCATCTGATTAAATAAAATAATAAAATCAGTCCTGTAACATGGTTTGAATCCTGAATGTCTATCATCCCTCATCCTGCTTTCAATGAAAAGGCATAGGAAGTTAGAGAAGAAGTGTATCCCCACTGGTGTCCATCTTTGTGTTTCTACTATACAGGTGCTGGCCAGTAAATTAGAATATCATCAAAAGGTTGAAAATATTTCAGTAATTCCATTCAAAACGTGAAACTTGTACATTATATTCATGCAATGCACACAGACCAATGTATTTCCAATGTTCATTACATTTAAATTTGATATTCATAAGTGACAACTAATGAAAACTCCAAATTTGGTATCTCAAAAAATTAGAATATTCTGAAAAGGCTGAATATAGAAGACACCTGCTGCCACTCTAATCAGCTGATTTACTCAAAACACCTGCAAAGGCCTTTAAAAGGTCCCTCAGTCTTGTTTTGAAGGCACCACAATCATGGGGAAGACTTCTGGCTTAACAGCTGTCCAAAAGACAATCATTGACACCTTGCACAAGGAGGGCAAGACACAAAAGGTGATTGCTAAAGAAGCTGGCTGTTCGCAGAGCTCTGTGTCCAAGCACATTAACAGACAGGCGAAGGGACGGAAAAAATGTGGTAGAAAAAAGAGTACAAGCTCTAGGGATAACCGCACCCTGCAGAGAATTGTGACGACAAACCCATTCAAAAATGTGGGGGAGATCCACAAAGAGTGGACTGCAGCTGGAGTCAGCGCTTCAAGAACCACCACGAGGAGACTCATGAAAGACATGGGATTCAGGTGTCGCATTCCGTGTGTCAAGCCACTCTTGAACAAGAAACAGCGCAAGAAGCGTCTCGCCTGGGCCAAGGACAAAAAGGACTGGACTGATGCTGAGTGGTCCAAAGTTATGTTTTCTGATGAAAGCAAGTTCTGCATTTCCTTTGGAAATCAAGGACCCAGAGTCTGGAGGAAGAGCGGAGAAGCACAGAATCCACGTTGCATGAGGTCCAGTGTAAAGTTTCCACCGTCAGTGATGGTGTGGGGTGCCATGTCATCTGCCGGTGTTGGCCCACTCTGTTTCCTGAGGTCCAGGGTCAATGCAGCCGTCTACCAGGAAGTTTTAGAGCACTTCATGCTTCCTGCTGCTGACCAACTTTATGGGGATGCAGACTTCACCTTTCAACAGGACTTGGCACCTGCACACAGTGCCAAAACCACCAGCACCTGGTTCAAGGACCATGGTATCCCTGTCCTTGATTGGCCAGCAAACTCGCCTGACCTTAACCCCATAGAAAATCTATGGGGTATTGTGAAGCGGAGGATGCAATACGCTAGACCCAACAATGCAGAGGAGCTGAAGACGACTATCAGAGCAACCTGGGCTCTCATAACACCTGAGCAGTGCCACAGACTGATCGAGTCCATGCCACGCCGCATTACTGCAGTTATTGAGGCAAAAGGAGCCCCGACTAAGTATTGAGTGCTATACATGCACATTCTTTTCATGTTCATTCTTTTCAGTTGGCCAACATTAGAGAAACAAACATTTTTTCATTGGCCTTTAGAATATTCTAATTTTCTGAGATACCAGATTTGATGTTTTCATTGGTTGTCACCTATAAATATCAAAATTAAACGTAATAAACATCGGAAATACATTGGTCTGTGTGCATTGCATGAATATAATGTACAAGTTTCACGTTTTGAATGGAATTACTGAAATATTTTCAACCTTTTGATGATATTCTAATTTACTGGCCAGCACCTGTACATTTCACTGGAAATCCCTTTTGTCCTTTCTGTCATTCTATTTCTCAGTGAGAGGTCGACTCTAATTTTATGTAACTGCACATGGTTTCCATTTCCTAACCTCCGATTGGCATCTCCAACTCGACTTTGCCTTTTACTTTACCTTTCGTTTGTCAAGTCCCATTCATCTCTCTTGTTTCAACATGTTCACTCTGGTTTTCCACTGTTGCTTAATCATTTTCTACTCCACATAACATCCATTGTCTTCTCTCATCGACTCCTCTTCCTGGTTGTTTGAAATTTTCATGGTTCATCAGGGTCCAAAGTATAAACAAAAAGGACCACTTCAAGCTAAGCTTTAAAGGTGTGGTTTCTTTGTTTATTCAATACATTTGCACCATTCTGTAGAGTAAATCAATGCCTTACGAGCCATTAAAATATCTATGATGCTCCTGTTCTGAGATGCAGAAGTTTGCTGGTACAGAGGTGGACTGAAAACAGCTGGATTGCTCATTATTATTAATGATATGCACACACCTGGCTTGCAGAAAGGCCACAGCCGTGTTTCAAACCTGCAGCCTTCGTGCTGCGAGGCAACAGTGCTAACAACTGCGCCACCATGCAGCCCATATATATATATATATATCAGTTGAGAACTGATTTAGACATTTTCACTTCAGTGCAGTGGTGTGAGTGCGGTTAAGGTCACCAGCTGCTGGCCTCAACATTATCAGAATCTCTAACTCAGAGGTCACCAACCTGGTGCCCTGAGAAACCATACTAGGTGCACACAGGACCTTTGTCCAAATAGCACGTCTAAAAAAAAATCATCTGCTGCCATCTTTTAAATCATCATCATCATCATCATCATCATCATCATCATCAACAAGGATCCTGCGAAGGGTCGGATTTCGTCCCGCACCAGTGCGTTGAGCCTACCAGGTGAACCAGTTGTTTCCAGTGCTGGTGGTTTTGTGCCAGCTGCTCTGTATTTGATATGGCAATTTCAAATTGTTGGAGGTCTCCCATAATGACATCGAGCCATCGGGTGCAGGATTTACCTTGTTGTCATCTCCAGCCTGCGGCCCTTGGGTCAAACTGCAGAATGGCTCTGGTTGGATGGTCTTTTTAATCAGAAATGCATTAATGTAGATTTTTAAAATGACTATTTTCTTTAATAAAATTTGTTTATTATACATAAAGTTTAGTCTAAGTTGAATCAACTCTAGGTCAAAGATCACAACTGTATCAACCTGGCAGCCCTGTGTATGGCTCAGTACCCGTGAAGTAGTGCTCAGCTTCACAAAGGTTGGTGACCCCTGCTTTAACCTATGTTTACAACCTAATTAAGTCTTGTTCAATGAACTTATATTAACTTACTTCCAGCAGTTTTTTTCCTTTCACTTTTAGGAATTTTTCTCTTAGTTGTGCCACGTTCTCTACTCAATCTTCATTGTTTTGTCCAGTCAAATTCAGTCTTTAATGTTGCCAGGTGGACTCTAACCTGCCCAGGGTCCTCAGTAGAGCAGTCCTTGGTTAAGGATACTGTACAGCAGGGGAGCTGTTTTTCGTAATCAATCACTTTCAGTTTCACCACACTGGGGCTTTTCACAGACTCTCAGTGAAATCAGTAGTTGGGGTGTGATTCAATACATAACCTTGAAATGTGTGAAACCAGTTCACAGTAGAGATGGGGAGGTACTGAGGTCAACTGAGGAAATAGCCAGGTGGTAGAAGGAATGCTTTGGGGAGGGTCTCAATCCCACAACATATATTCCAGAGAGGAGCCAGAGCTGGAGGAGCTAGGGATGGATCGATCAGTCTCTGGAGCAGAAGTTGCTGTTCTACACAGTAATATAACTCCAGGGTTTATAAGGTCCGTGGGTATGTCAGTATCGTTGATCTTCTAGGACTGTCTTCACTGGCATGCCATTACCACAGTGCCATGGAAAGTGTCAAGTTTTGGTTGCAGGAAGATCTCTCTGTTTTTTGCTGAAAGTGTGGTCCTCTTTACTCTATCAAGCTGCTGGGGAGGCTCAGCCAAAGGTGATCCCAATCCTCACCTGTGGTCATTGCCTTTGACGGAGATCATGAATACCAAAGGCTGAAATGAGTTTTCTTCACAGGGTGTCTGGGCTCAGCCTTAGAGATAGGCCGAAGAGCTCAAAGAGCTGAGTTGTAATTGTTTTTCTGATGCTTAAAAAATGATGTGCAGATAAGTGCCCCGATTTTTCTGCCTCTTATCTCAAGTAAAATGATAAATGGCCTTTAAATGATATGGTGTCCTTTAGGGTTCTACAAGCCTTCGAGATGATTTAAAACATAACCAGTCATTCACCCACGCTAGGGGCTGCATGACTTAATATTTTTTAAAGTCAACCGTCAAGTAATGAAAATCGAGTCGGCTTCGACTAGTCGATGACGTCATACAACTAAAGCCGCTAAAACTGACGATGGATGACCAACTGTCAGGGGGGTTGGCTTGCTGGAGTTTTTGACAATTAAAATTGCGTCCACATTCTCTAAGTTAAACACATCTCGTTTAACAAGGGTAGTTTCTGCATCCTGCTTCAGCCCTCCCCCCTCCCCCTGCGCAGCGGCTGCAAACTCACTGATGCACCTGCAGCCTCTCAGAGTTTCTGCTGTTCTAAACATTAAAATAATAATTTCATTTTCTGTTCCTCATTCTGATTACCTTCAGTGGTGTCTGTTTGTTGCAGACACCAGGTACAAAAACTAACTTGTTTTTATTTGACTATTTTTCTGTCCTGTCTCTGTTCATTATCTTCCTCCATCTCCTCTCAAGCCTAAAGAAAAACTGCTACCTGGCTTCATTCCTCTTATGAGTTACCTTTGAACTGCAGTTATAAAAGATGTACCGACTGCAAAAACAGCAAAGTGCGCGCTGCGTGCCAGCCGCACCAGTGAGGTGCGTCACCGGAGGACAAAACAGGTGATGCTCCCCGCTCCACAGCAGCGAAAAGCATTAGACACAAATAAAAGACAGAAAACATAAAAGGAAATGAGCTGACATGAACGATCGTGTGTTAAATTTGTTTTTGAGGTGGCGACACCTAATTTGAAAATGTTACTGTGGAAGTGCTCAGGACGCAAATGTCTGGAGCGCGTCAACGATCAGAGCTTTGCATGCGAAAGCTGGTTAAGGTTAGGATGGGCGTGAGGGGAAGGTTAAATTGCAAGAGGGTAAAGGTCACACTTCGGTCAAATGTCCATTTTACTGCGGGTGTCAGATACCCTCCCGACACACAGGGGCTCAACACCTGCTGTCTTTTCCGAGGACTGCATCTTGTCGGTCATTTTTACGTGACAGCGACTAGTCTATGAAAGCATTAAAAGTCACTACAGAGCAGTCGACTAGTTGATACAACCCTTAACCCACGCACATACACACTCACACGCTGGTGGTGATGAGCTACAATGTAGCCACAGCTGTTCTGGGCCACACTTACAGAGGCGAGGCTGATGATCACAGGCACCACTGGTATTTATATTGATGTAATATTGATCAAAACAAATCTCAGTTGCTGAATTGGGTCAATGAAAAAGCTTCCTATAATGTAAGGTTTTGGTTGTGGTCTTTATACAGAAACCCAATTCAAAAGGTCTGGATTTGAAATGTTTGAACCAAATATGATTGTAAATACACAAAATGTACTTATTTATAAAATGAAGTCTTCATTGTAGATCGCAAACATTATTTGCCAGCATTCATTGACAGCAGAGAGTTTCATCTTGTTAAACTGTTTTTACTGCGTGTCTGTGGCCTGTTTTATTAAGTGTGAAATTTTGCAGTGTATGAAACTTTCAGACAAAGCATTCTGTCAGTCAAGCCTTCGGGCATCTGCGGAAAGCTAACAAGTGAAGTCAAGCAATAATTCGTATCAAGTGTGCAATAACGGTGGTCGGCTTAGTATGGACTGGGGTTTGGAGTCAGCTAAGGGGGTTGAGAGAAAAAGCATGGGATGGTGAAGGAGAGAAGTCAAAGCGGAGATTCAGGAGGTTGGATCTCTTACAGAGGAAAGGATGATGCTTGTTTAGAACTATTCTGTGGAATGCTGACTTTTTGTGACAAACTATTGAGCTGTCCCAGGCTACAAATATGTGTCACAGCTTTATACCAGAGCCTTTCAAACAGTCAGACTCATAACGATGATTCTCCACTCGTTTTCTGCATTCCTGATTGCAAACAGCAGGTAACGTGAACTGATTCCTTTAATCCTGATTTAGATTTCTACTGCCTACTTACGACACTCAAAACCCTACAACTGACAGTGCCAGTGGAGTTACTGTCAAAAACAAAAGTAAATAAAACTAACTTTGTGATTAATTACGAGCTAACCACACTAATCAGCTCTCAACCCTTTTGCTCTTTATTGCATCATCATGAGCTACAGTTCTGTTAAAATTTAAAGTTTACACAGTTATTAGTCACACTGTGTAGAGACCTGCTCTTAAATTACAATCAATGATTTCCTAAAAGTACACACAGTCTCACACATTTCCAGAGCTGAACCAACGCTGCTGCTGATGTGTCTTTTAAATCTCACACAACTTTGCATGGCTGCAAGCCCACAAAAACAGTCTGGGCTCACAACTGCAGAGTGAGTCGTTACAAGATTTCCACAAGAGAAGGGTGGGATATGACCCTGAGCTTTGCCTATCCATGGTCACTGTTTAAAATAAGAGATGTGAATTATTTTAATAGCAATAAAAAACATGTTGTTGTTAACTTGGTGATTTCTTTTAGTGCTGTTTTGAGTGATTGCTACCTAGATGTGGTTTATAAACCACCCACAAATATCACACTTCCAAAGGAAATTACCAGATGAGAGTTTTGAAAGGGAAGCTTGTAACTTTATTTAACCTATGTCCAAGCGAAAAAGTATCAGGCCAATAAGCAAACAGTGTGAGATCTCTGTGGCCTTTTCTTTCCGCCAAAGGAACTGAAGTGTAGAACTCTGGCTCTCGCACTCAAAAGTCAGCACCATGTCAGGACCAATTGGTGGGCCAGAGAAATAACAAAAACTATGGTTATAGTCCAGCTTGTTTTATATCTCGCCCTGCTGATTCAATGGCTAAATCACCTGTTCAAAAGTTACTCAGGCTCTGCAGAACACTGCTAATCACCACCGATTCAAAGCAGGTGTGTTGAAACAGGAAACTTCTAAGACATGCTCAGTAGGGGATCTCAAGGACCAGGACTGGACACCCCTGCCATACCTAACGTGCATGTATTGGGCTGTGTGAGGAAACTGGAATACTCTGAGAAAACCAACACATGTATGGAGTGAACATGTAGACAGGCCAAAGCAATAATCTAAACCAGAAACTGTCTTAATGATGTTCATTTTAGATAGACTACTGCCCTCTGCAATGCCTCCTTTTCTGCCTCTGTGCAACTTCCATACCAGAGAGTGAGGCAGGAAGTTAGAGATTTCCACCACAGCCACTGCATTAACCAGTTTCTCTGTCCTCAGGTTCCCCCTCAAAATGAAGCACATCTGTAGTGTTGGTACCTCAGTTCAGGGTGCTGGTCAGGTGTACACTAGGTACCTGATGAAGAGGGCTGCCTCTAGTGGCGTGGCATTTATATAGATAGTACACGATTGGGCGGTGAGAGGTGGTGGTGGTGGTGGGGGTTGGGGAGGGGTGCAGTCCAGAAGTCCCCAACCTTAAAGAGGTAATCCCTGTGATCCTTTACAGAAACTCAGAATAAAACAAGAAGAGTGTCAAACGTTACTGGAAGAGATGTCTTAAGATGTCAACGATGTGGCGCTTCAAAGTGGCTATCAGGCTGCGGAGAACCAAACTGGCTCTTAACTCAAAGAGAAAGTGAGAAATCGTTTTTACTCATCATTTTTTAAAAGTGATCAGTCACTCCGAGTTTAGCATGAAGGCTGGACGAAAAGATAGTCATCTACCCCTATTTCCTGCATTAGTCGCTGAAAGAGTTTAGATGCGGAAACTCGTGCTAGAAAAAGCCACACAGATCTACGTCACGTAATTTGCTTTTATAAACGCACCCACCTTGTGACTGGATAATGCTGTTGTTCATTTAGCATCCACATCTCTATTAGTAGAAGCTAACTGTTAGCATTAGCAACTCCACCACACAACAGAACTCCTTCTGGTTTGTGATATTTGTGGAGATGAAACATCAATGTTGCAGAGCTAACGGAGTCAGTGGTGGAGTTAATGATGTTGTTAGCCAGTCAGAGGCGAAATGTCAAATCATGAATGCTAACGAGTAAGCCTCCAAACCCTGCTGTTTTCTGCCCCCCTTCCTCTATATAACTTCTACTTCCTGAAACACGAGCACCAGAGCTTTGGTACCACAGGGAACAACAAGGCATTCATTTATGATAGAGACCACAGAAAAAGTACTCAAAGAGTGAAAATTAAGAACTAGTTTTAGAACCAGGTCTAGCGCCAGTGATGTGACCCTAGGGACCTTATCTCCAGATATGTGTCTGCTGTTTCCTCTCTGGTCAACATGAATCCCTCTGTCATTTATCTTTCTGGCTGTCTTCTCTTGACCTTATTTTAGCAGTAGACTCCTCTCTATCTCCTGCTGCCTTTCTTATCACCATAACACACTGCTCGATCCCACCTTTCTCCCCACGGCTGGCTCTTTTGATAAAACCTTTTTTTTCAGTCTGGATTTCTTATATTAAACTTGATTAAATGCAGTTTGAGAAATTGTGTTTATGTTAATATTCAACGTTTTCAATATTTAGATGGACGTGAAAGTTTATAATTTCTTAAACACAAAAAATACTGAATCAGATGATTAGATTTTCAACAGTTTGAAGCCAAAATAATGTAAAGACCTGAGTGGAAAATGTTGTTTTGTAATGTATTTCAAAACATAGGGTGTCAGTTTAAGCTAGTTCCACAGTGAGCTCTCCCAGAGGTTTTGATATTTTCCTGGCAGAGAGAAAACAACCCACCCTGCATGCTTTAACCTCGATGTGACCTCTCAGAATCAGCAATCTGCTCCTGCCATTCAAACCTACATCTTCTCATTCAATTGTGTCTGAAACAGTGGCAAAATGGTTTACAAAACAGGCCAGTGTTCACAGCAAATGTCTTTTTATGCCATCTTTGATAAATAAAACTGTACAAAATCCATGTGTGCAGAAAACAGGTATAAATGGATTTGAATGCAGTGAAATACTGGTTGTTTTGTAGGGTGTGGTGGTATCACATTCAGAACTAGGACTTGGTGTCTCTGTGTGTGCGTCTGTGTTTGTGCATTGCTGTCTGGTCCACATATGTTGAGGTCTGGCAGGAAGATCCTCATGAGGGAGTTCCTCCCAGATAACTGTGAGAAAAGTCTGAAAAGCTGCAGACTGCCAGTGTTTCTTTAACTGTGTGTCGGGTCAGGATCTGCATGCTCCATCAGCCTTTACCATTATCCAGGACTTGATTTACTCAAGGACACTTCAGCTGGGTGGACACTTAAGCCTTTTCAGGAACAACCTCTGCTCAGACATGATGTAATTTCCTAAGCTAGTCAATCACTGTAAAAATTACATTTCCTTTTACTTCTTCTTCCCTATCTGCCTAGACCAAAATTGGGGTTTTGGGAGTATTAAAAAAGTTTGCTTCCCTTTTATTGCATGTAAACTAGTTATTTAATCTCATTTGTCAGCTAATTCTAGAGACTTGCATTTCACTTTCAGTCTGTGTTCCGACCCTAAAATACACATCTGCTTGTAATTAGTTCTCACTTAATCATTTAATGTTTCCATATGCAGATTGTGTTGGATTAAGCATCTGGTTTTCCTGTTGCTGATTCCTGTCCACCTGGTGTTGGATCATGTTCACGCTGCACTTTCTGTTACAAAAACACTGTCTCAGCTAAGAGGAAGATAACAGATTTGACCTAAATATAAGAAACCATGACTGTCATAACTGCAATTATGTCATTCACCAGTTGTTGGTTTGTTACATCTACAATGAACAATGGTCACTTAATCTACCATAATTTCCGGACTATAGAGAGCACCTCAATATAAGCCGCACCAACTAAAAAAAAGGTTTTCTACACACACTCGCCGCACTCAAATACAAGCCGCGGCGCAGCAGCCACATGCAGGTCTCCGGCGCACAGCGCATGTATGGCCATAACATAAGATAATTAGACAGAAAGACGCTACACGGAGGCTTTTCGTTGTTGTTTTAATTCAATAAAACGAATTTTAAACACGGGTGAACGTGCCTGCAAGTTTAGAAAAGAAAACAGCACTGATAGCATTCATATTTCTGGATGGTTATAAAGTAAAAGCAGCACTGACACGTTATTGCCGGTAATTTGCGTGCATGTTTAGAAGAAAAGAACAGCGCTGACACATCATTAATAAGCCCTGAATGATTAGAAAATAAAAACTGCACACAAAACATGCCTGGTTAGTAAATAAAACACACTCGCCTACCAGAAGAAGTCATTCGCTCTCATCTTCCTCTTGCACACTAAAGCCATTAAAGTCCTCTTCTTCTGTGTCGGAGTTGAACAGCCTCAGAAGAGCTTCGTCACATACCTTTTCTGTGGTGATGTCAGTGTCGCTGTCCGTGTTGCCGTCATCATCCCTGGGTGAAGCTGGCTTGAATGAGTTCTTCCTGCTGCCGTCTCCAGCGCCGAACCATGGATTCATTCATGCCAAGCTTACATGCGGCAGCACTGTTTCCCTCCTTTACTTCCAGATCGATGGCCTTCAACTTAAATGCGGCATCATATGAACTCATACGTGTAGTTACCATGATAAGGGGGTATGGATTTGAAAAAAATTCTTTGTGGTGCCGGCTGCTTGCTTGTGCTAAATTAAAATTAGCACTTTCTTCAATTTCCACTATTGACTTCCACCTGTTTCACCTTCTGCAAAAGCGCCCCCTGATGGGTGAAGGAAAATCTTCAGTAAAGCCGCACCTCATTATAAGCCGCGTGGTTCAAAGTGTGGGAAAAAAGTAGCAGCTTATAGTCCGGAAAATACGGTAATCTGTTAAGTGAAAAATGACAAACACCTTCACCGTGGATTAGGGATGTCCAACATTATCTACCAATGATGTGGGCCAATATTGGCATTGGGAAGCATCAGTATTGGTTTTCAGTCTTTAATGACCTAACATTTACATACTATACACATATCATCAAGCTCTTCTTCTCTTTCAAAATATCAAACATTACAGATCTGGGGTAAGGTCTTTGAGTTATTTTAGTTTATTTGGTAAAACTTGTTCTCACAGCAAAAAGCTACGTGTAGCTAAACAGCTAAAAAACAACAACACAAAAACAACAATGTTCTCCAACAATGTTCTCCCAAGGATTGAACAAAATACATTACTAAAACACACAGCTTAACATCAAGCTTTTATGGCACTTTTCTTGTTGCTAACTTAAATTAAAGTAATTTTCATTTTGCACAAACAAAGTTTAAAGTTTAAGCATGCAAGGTTTTTATTGATGTGATGTTAATATTAAATGAGAGGGACACTGCATTTATGGATATTGGTTTATATCAGTATCAGAAATCAAGAAAATATTGGTACTATATCGATAAAAAAAACAATATTGAGCATCCCTATCATAGATAAAAACAAAGATCTTTGTTTGGGCCTATGTCATGCCACCACTCCAGCCAGGCCCGGTTTCCCCAGCAACCACAACCAGCTCATCATCTACCTGATTCAAACCACCTGTCTCACATTAACTCATCAGCTCCACCTGCAACCACCTCTATATAACATCAGGAGAAACACCAAGCCAGTGCCAGATTTTTGAAAGCATTTGTTAGTAGATTATCCAGCATTCTAAAACCCTGCCTAAACCTCAAGTTCCTGACCTTGTTTCTGAACCTCGACCTTGCCACCTGCCTGCTCCCTGACTGGATTATCTCACAGTTTCTGATCTTCTGGACTCCTGACCTTGGATTTGTTACATGGACTCTGCCTCTGGATTTCCCCTCCTGACCAAGCCTTCTGCTACTGCCCTTCCTACAGACTGGTAACACTCCCCTGTGTGTTCTCAAATAAAAACTTTAAAGCGTCTTACTGTGTCTGGTGCTTTCACGGGTCCTCCAGCCCTGGTTGTTACAGAAAAATCTGGCCACCATGGACCCAGCACCGACACAGGAATGGCAGCTCGGTGTGGAACGCTCCATTTCTGGTCTGGAAGACAAAGTAAACGAACTCCTGGATCTGCTCCGAACCGGTGACTCATCTCGTCATGTGACCGACGTCCCGATGGCTTCCGCATCCCCGGTCCAGTTCCGGGTCTCCCCTGTCCACGAACCTCGTCTTGTTCCACCGGAAGTTTTTAAAGGTGAGCCCAAACAATGCCGCCCCTTCCTCACCCAATGCGAGATTCACTTTGAACTACAGCCTTCATCATTTCCAACCGAACGCGCTCGCGTGGCTTATGTGATCTCGTTATTGTCGGACCAAGCCAAGGTTTGGGGCACCGCTGAATGGGCTAAGGACTCTCCTATCTGTTTTAATTACCGTGCTTTCTCGAATGAACTCATTCGGATTTTTAACCCTGTTTTACCAAGTAGGGAGGCCACCCGAGGATTATTGATTTTGGAACAAGGAACCCGGAGGGTTAACGACTATATCATCGACTTCCATGCTGTGGCTGCAGGGAGCGACTGGAATGAGGCAGCCCTCATGGACATGTTCTATCAGGGTCTCTCGGACCGGATCAAGGATGAATTGGCAACTCGAGAGTTTCCTAGAAGCCTGGAGGACCTCGAGAATCTCGCCACCCGCATCGACCTCCGACTGTTGGAGAGGCGGAGAGACAGGTCCAGGAGACCCATGCCACCTGTCAGTCCCCGCTCTGCGCCCATAGGTCCGGCAACTTCACCTGGAAACGCAACTGTGAGTAACTACAACACACCACAGTCCTCCCATGATGAACCCATGCAAATCGGGAAGACCAAGCTCACAGAAAAAGAGAGATCTAGACGTCGGTTACTCAACCTGTGTTTTTATTGTGGGGGCTCAGATCACAGCGTACGTAACTGCACGTTAAAAGGGCATGCTCAATAGAGAAGGGGAGGGCTCTATTGGGTCGTTTGGTTCCAAAACCCCCCGTACGACCTTTTGCCTCTGCTACGTTTTTTTATGCCAAACAGGAGCACAGCTGTCCTGTGTTTATTGACTCTGGAACTTCACCCCCTAGAGGGCGTCTGTTTTCCCTTTCTCTTACAGAGCAGGAAGCCATGAGGAAATACATCCACGAGTCCCTACAATCAGGAATCATCCGCCCCTCCTCTTCTCCGGCTGGTGCTGGATTTTTCTTCGTGGGGAAGAAGGATGGTTCTTTACGACCCTGTATCGACTACAGAGGACTTAACAACATTACGGTAAAGAACCGCTATCCTCTCCCTCTTATCAACTCTGCTTTCGACTCCCTTCGAGGTTCCCAGGTTTTTACCAAGCTTGATTTGCGCAACGCTTACCATCTGGTGCGCATTCGAGAAGGGGATGAGTGGAAGACTGCTTTTAACACCCCAAATGGACATTATGAATACCTGGTCATGCCCTTTGGCCTCACCAACGCCCCTGCTGTTTTCCAGGCCCTCGTCAATGATGTTTTACGTGATATGGTGGGGAGGTTTGTGTTTGTTTACCTAGATGATGTCCTTGTGTTCTCTCCCGATCTGGACACCCACAGAAGACACGTCAGAGCAGTCATTCTCAGGTTGCTGCAAAACAACCTCTTTATAAAAGCAGAAAAATGTGAGTTTCACAAGGCCTCCATGTCCTTCCTGGGATTCATACTCTCCCCCAATCAGATCTCCATGGACCCCACCAAGGTGACCGCTGTGGTTGACTGGCCCCCTCCGACAGACAGAAAGCAGCTCCAACGCTTCCTGGGGTTTGCTAATTTCTACCGGCGGTTCATCAAAGGTTACAGCAGGATCGCTGCACCTCTCCATGCCCTCACCTCTAACAAGGTCAGTTATGTGTGGACTGATTATGCTAACCGGGCATTTCTCAAACTCAAAGAACTGTTTACAACCGCTCCAGTTCTCCACTCCCCGGATCCTGCACGCCAGTTCATTGTAGAGGTGGATGCCTCAGCTGTTGGTGTAGGCGCCGTTTTGAGCCAGCGCAGCTCTGATAACAAGGTTCACCCATGTGCTTTCTTTTCTAAGACCCTATCTCCAGCTGAACGAAACTACGACGTGGGTGACCGGGAACTGTTGGCGGTTAAGCTCGCCCTGGAGGAGTGGAGGCATTGGCTTGAGGGGGCTATCACACCTTTTCTGGTCTGGACTGACCATAAAAACCTGGAGTATCTACAGACAGCCAAGCGTCTCAACCCCCGTCAAGCCAGGTGGGCCTTGTTTTTTAGCCGTTTCAACTTCCACTTGTCTTACAGACCTGGAACCAAGAATACCAAGCCAGATGCTCTATCTCGGATCATGGAACACCAGGTACCTGAACCCAACGCCTCCACGGACTCTACAGTCCTCCCCAAGGGGGTCCTGCTGGGCGTCTCCCGCCTAGCTCTGGAGAACAAACTCAAGGAGACAGAACATCTCTACCCAGCACCTCCTCAGTGCCCGCCTGGTCGGATCTACGTTCCTGACCACCTACGGACAGAGGTATTGTTATTCTGTCACAGTTCTCGCCTTTTTTGTCACCCAGGCATTACCAGGACTATAAACGTGGTCAGAAGCAGATTCTGGTGGCCGGCGTTGGCCAAGGACTCCCGGGAGTTTGTCAGGGCCTGCCCCGACTGTGCCAAAGCAAAGGCCTCTCGTAGACCCCCTGCCGGTCTTCTACGACCTTTGCCCGTCCCACACCGGCCCTGGTCTCATCTGAGCATGGATTTCGTCACAGGCTTACCTCCATCTAACTCCTTTAGAGTTATCCTCACAGTCGTGGACCGTTTTTCCAAGATGGTCCATCTGGTCCCCCTCAAGAAACTCCCCACCGCATCTGACATGGCTGATATCTTGGCACGTGAGGTCTTCCGCCTCCATGGTCTTCCACAAGACATCGTCTCGGACAGAGGACCCCAGTTCGTGTCCAGGTTCTGGAAAGCTTTTTGTGCCCGGTTGGGGATTCAGGTGAGCCTCTCCTCTGGGTTTCATCCACAGACCGACGGACAGACGGAGAGACACAACCAAGAAATGGAAACCAAGCTACGCCTCTTGTGCCAGGACGACGCCACAACCTGGTCCCAGAACCTGCCTTGGGTGGAACACGCTATGAACTCTCTACCCACTACTGCGACAGGTGTGTCTCCCTTTTTCACTGTTTTTGGTTATCAACCCCCTGTGTTTTCCATTCAAGAGACCCTGGCCCACGTCCCCTCTGCCTATGCCGCCGCCCTCAGATGTCGCCGTGCCTGGTGGTCCGCTAGGCGCCGTCTCCTCCAAGCCTCTGCAGTATATGCCCGCTCGGCCAACAGGCGGCGCATTCCGGCTCCCGCATATAGGGTGGGTCAGAAGGTCTGGCTGTCGACGGCCGATATCCCGCTCAGGGTGGACTGCAGGAAGTTGGCTCCCCGTTTCATTGGTCCCTTCCCCATTTCCAAGGTCATCAACCCTGCTGCTGTTCGCCTCCGCCTTCCCAGGGCCCTTAGGGTCCACCCCTCTTTCCATGTGTCAAAGGTGAAACCTGTGGTGTCCTCGTCTCTCGTGCCCTCCTCCGGGCCCCCTCCGCCCGCCCGGCTCCTTCCTGGTGGTCCGGTCTGGGCTGTGCGGCGGGTCCTCCGTTCCCGGCGCCGGGGCCGTGGGCTTCAATACCTGGTGGACTGGGCTGGTTTTGGTCCTGAGGAGCGGTCCTGGGTTCCTGCTCGCCGCTTCGTCGACCTCTCTCTCCTCCGGGACTCCCGCCGCTCCCGTCCTGGCCGGCCGGGTGGGCCGTCCGGTGCCGGCCCTTGTGGGGGGGATTCTGTCATGCCACCACTCCAGCCAGGCCCGGTTTCCCCAGCAACCACAACCAGCTCATCATCTACCTGATTCAAACCACCTGTCTCACATTAACTCATCAGCTCCACCTGCAACCACCTCTATATAACATCAGGAGAAACACCAAGCCAGTGCCAGATTTTTGAAAGCATTTGTTAGTAGATTATCCAGCATTCTAAAACCCTGCCTAAACCTCAAGTTCCTGACCTTGTTTCTGAACCTCGACCTTGCCACCTGCCTGCTCCCTGACTGGATTATCTCACAGTTTCTGATCTTCTGGACTCCTGACCTTGGATTTGTTACATGGACTCTGCCTCTGGATTTCCCCTCCTGACCAAGCCTTCTGCTACTGCCCTTCCTACAGACTGGTAACACTCCCCTGTGTGTTCTCAAATAAAAACTTTAAAGCGTCTTACTGTGTCTGGTGCTTTCACGGGTCCTCCAGCCCTGGTTGTTACAGCCTACAACTTGTGCTGTGAGACTGGAATGCAGAAGAGGTGATTACAAATGAAAAAAGGTCAAGCTACAGGTATCAAAGTTATTAACCCTCTGGAAGCAGGCGTTGCAGATTTGCAACGTTAAAACCTACCTACCTGGTTACTCCACATAAGTATTTCATGAGCATTTTTTTTAACTCAGAAGTACCCCTGAAGGACTTAGTTGTTCGTCCTTTTATCACAACTTATTTTGTGCCTGAGAGGGTTAAAGGACTGTTTGTTTCTTTATGAAGCCACTGTAACAAAATGAAAAAAAAAAAAAAAAGTTAAATCCACAAAGTGAGTGGATTAAAACTTCCTCTGAAGATTGTAAGAATTTTCTAATTTTCTTTTTTTGGAAAAAATTACAAGGTCACGGCTCTTGTATCATCTCCTACTGTTGATCCTTCAGTCTGTGAGTCTCTCCTTTACCTGTAAGGATGTTGGTCTTCTGAAGCTTCAGGTTCCCCTACAGATATTGTCCCACCTCCACTTTTATAGTGAGGTTTTCTCTGCTCTGTCCATCTGTTCTGTCTAGTATCAACTGAATTCTTTCATCAGGCGTGGTTCCTAATACTCTGAAAACACAGAATAGTGTGGCCTCTGAACAAAGGGCCTGGATCGGACCCTACTGTGTAGACTAATTTTAGGCCCATTTCCAAGCTCCTTTTTATCTCCAAAATTATGGAGAAAATTGTTTACAGCCATCTAAAAGCTTTTTAAAAGGACATTAATGTTCTGGAGATCCTCCATTTGGGTTTGAATGGCACTGAATCTAGAGTGTTGAGAGTTTCAAAAGTCGTTCTCTTTGCCACAGACTCCGAGGATTTAATGTTTTCCCTTTAAGACTTGAGTGCTGCCTTTGACACAGTGGACCATGATATACTTATATTAATACCAGTTTGAATAGCACTGTGTTGACATCCATGGTCCTGCTCTGGAGATGTTCAGGTCTTACATGCTCAGTTGTCTTGTGGGGTTCCACAGGGATTGTTACTTGGTACTCTGCATTTGAGTTTTTATATGCTGTCTCTAGGGTAAAAACTTCAGGAAACACATGATTTCCTTACACTGCTATGCAGACATTACTCAGATTAATTCTGAAACAGAAAGATGGCTACCAGCCATTTTTTGCCAAGTGATAGCCCTTGTGGTAAACTCCAATCTTCAGTTTTGTTTCTGGAAAACAGCTTTATAAGCTATCTTGTATTTTTACCTACCTGTTCTTTGCTCCCAGGCTCTTCGCCGAGCCAACTGAAGCCTAGTGGCTTCCATTGATCCATTGATTTTGGATCATTCCATTCCTCACTACTGGCTCCAGCCATTTTTCCATGCTGCTGAAGACAATCCATTCCTCAGCCTTCTCATGCTGAAATCCATTCATGGGCCTCCTGCCTGCCCTCCAGCTACCACTTGTAAGCAATATCTGTCCTATTCTTCCCACCCGTCATCTGTTCAGGATATTATACTTACCTCTCAGTCATCACAGTACCTGTGGAGATTGTCACACAACCTACCTGCAACCCCAACTACGCTCCAAGCTCCAGTGCTCATCTACTCTCCAACTGTAAGCTCAACCTCAGATTCAAAAATCAAAGACACTCCTTTATTACATGCATGTACCTCTTCATTCCCTTTCAGTGCCCCAAGTTCCTGGTTGCTGCTCCTGACCATGTCCGCTCCAATATCTATTCCTAATAAACCGTTTAAACAGCTTTTTTCTTCAGAGAGCTTTTGTTATTTGTGGGTCAAGCTCATTCCTAAATAAAACCATGACAAAATTGTTAGTTGCTTACTCTGACAAATTAAAATCCTGGATGACATTTAACTTTTTACATTTCTTTTTCCTTTTATTTTTTTCCCCGTGTCCTGTCTGGCTGTGAAGCAAACAGAATTGATGTCTGAATGCCGGTGACAAGCTTTACAGATTTAGGCCTAGTCCACACGTAGCCGGGGTTTTTTGAAAACGAATATCCGCCCCTCCAAAAACTTGCATCCACACCACCGCGTTTTAAAAAAAAACTCTGTCCACACGTACTCGGATAAATACGTTGTTAAGGACATGCCAGACCTGTAGGCGGCAGTACTTCCCCCGTTCTTAACCTCGTCCTTCGTCTGTGGTCTTCCGCAAGGAGCAGTAATTCCGCTTACAAAAACAAACAAGCAAAAAGCGCTTGGACAATTGATGGATCGGGTAGTGACAGAGCGCAGCTCTGAGGGCTTCCATGATGCCGGCTAGTGTAAACACAGGTCGCACACGTGATGTCAGCATTTTTTTGTCGCGGAAAGCGACGTTGCAGACCTTAAAACTCCGGTTTTGTCCGTCCACACGCAGACACCCAAAACGGAGAAAATGCAGATCTTCACTTTGGCCGGAGTTTTTAAAAAGATCCGTTTTCGTGTGAAAAAACTCCGTTTTCGTGTGGATGACAGGCCAAAATGTAGAAAAATATCTACGTTTTGGCAAATCCCCAGCTACGTGTGGACAGGGCCTCAGTCTCAGGTGAGGTGTTTTATTTAAGAGGGACCCCATGAAAATGAGATGGCGCATCTCATGGGGAAACTCTTCTTTAAAAAGATTTTTAAATAAAATAATAAAATTGCCTGTGAACTTGAACATTTAAGTTCGACAAGCTTTGTTGTTGCTCCTTCTCTTTCAGTTTAAGTGTTCAATGTGTTTCATTGAGTAACAAAAATCATAGAAAAGCTTAAAGTGTGTTAAGTGCCAGACACATATTTTTAGAAAAAAATAAATGTTGGTTGTTGGGTTACCAGAACAACATTTAAATTTCATATTGAAATAGTTGTGCAGCATTTATGGCAGACACACATGCCACAAATACAAGACCAATACACGCCACAAATGATTCATTTTGCTGTTAAATTCACAGCTGTAAATCAAACCACACAGGGGAGCTAGGGCAACCCGGCTCCCCTGAAAGGGTGATGAGCTCCCCTAGAAGCCCTCAGCTAACACAACCAGGGGTGCCTGAAAAGACGATTGGATGGCCAAAATGAACTATACCAAAATACCTTGCCGTTGTCAGTCTTGCCTATGCAGAACAAACAAGGAAGAAAAATAAATGAAAAAGTAAATGAAAAAGTAATGTATGGCCTGGCATCAATTAACAGGCTTATCAGGGCAAACTTTGCTGTGATGCAGACACTGAACCAGTGTGTTGTGGTGAGGAAGAAGCTAAATAAGAAAGCAAAGTGCTTAATTTTCAGGTTGATTATCATCCGTATTCTCATCATGGACTCAGCCTTAGAGGTAGGGTGAGAAACTTGGACACCAGGAGAGACTCAGAATTGTGGTGCTGCTCCTCCACATCAAGAGAAGCCAGCTGAGCAAGGTCAGACATTTAGTCAGCATGCCTCCTGGGTGCCTCACAGGGGATGTGTTTCAGGCATGTCCTGCTGACCAAGGACAGACTGGAGGATTGAAGTTTCACCTGACCAGTGTGCAGAGACATAAGCGGGTCCCACTGGTGGAGCTGGTGAAGGTTGCCGGGGTGAGGGTGGTTTGGACCCCTCTGCTGATCCTAGTGCACTAAAACAGGCAATGATACATGTGAGCATAGCTGGAACAGGATTTTTATTATGTACATAGAGGTTATTCCAGCTAGCGTAGTTAAATAAATCATGATGTTAACTGTGATCCCAAACATATTTAGCATATTCAGAAAACCAATGTAATGATGAATTTTAGTAACATTGAGCATCAACCAAGTTGATCGATTCATCTTTATACCTCAGATAACATTTTAAAATGAACCTGAACGAGTGCATTTTGATGTTATTGTATTTATTTTAGGTTAAAAACCACCAGATCCACAGTTATAGGGGTATTGGTCTCCAGTACAACACTGATGTGAAAGTATTGTGAAGTTCACCACTGCTGAGGGCCACTAGGCTCCTAAAACCTACCGACAACAAAGAAATGCCTCCAACTGACTCAAGCTTCTACTTGCAGTAAACAGTAGATGTTTGACCCCTGCAGAGTCAGCTGTGTGCTCACAAGCATTGTATAATCTCTCCTAGTGTGTGTGAGACGCACCACCACACACTAATGTTTGTTTGTTTTTTTGCTAAGTTTTTATTAGAGGCTTAAAAATGAAATGAAAACTGTTGAGACTAATACAAACACAAACATCTGACTTTGCATTTGAATGATGACACTGTTTCAGGCTTAAAACAAAAACAGGTTATAAAAGAAAAATTGAAGACAAAGGACAAGAAGAGTTTGTGTTTTTGCTCGTCATCCATTCAAATAAAGCTTTGTTTCAAATACGTGTCTGTAGAGATTGCACCACAACGTCTTATACAAGCACCAATTAACAGATAAAAACTAAGTTTACTAAATATGTTAATTGTAGCTTTTTTTCTAGGTTGTTGAAACATTTGCAAACATTTCACAGCTGCAAGTGGTTATAAAATTAAAAATAATAAAGTTCCATGTTGTTTAGCCAATTTACCATTACTCCTAAAACTCTTTAAGGAGTAGCAATATAATCAGGATCACTGATGTCAAAATAATCACTCCAACCTGTGCAAAATCTGTTATTTGGAAATGCTTTATTTTGCAACAGTTTAGAGATCTCTAGATCTTTATCCCTTGAGCAATCAGATCAGGGAGCCCTCTGATCAGCACCAAAGTTTATTTTCTCAATCTCAGTGAGTCCAAACACATGTACAGAGCTGTAACGAGAGATCTCCTCTTTTCCTAAGAACATGGAGCCCTGCAACAAAAATGGTCAGGGTTATAAAGACCCTCTGGGATTGTACAAAGAGTCAGAGCAAAACTGGTAGTTTTGCCAAGTTTGTTGGAACACCCTACCTGCCAATTCCCCAAGGAACTGTATTAGAAGAGAAAAAACAATTGGGGCAGTTTTCTGTTTCCTATTTCAAAAGATCAGTCATTACCTATGATTAGAAGAGATGCTGTGAGTAAGAGTGTTGAAGATGAAAACAGGCCGAGGAGTTTTTTGGCCAAAGCTGAGGGATTCTTTAAAGCACAAACCTCAGGGTGGAACAAGTTCTGTTCTTATAAACACAGATCCACTGACAGCCTCATGAACACTAACTGGGCTCATTGCATGAGTCAGACCAGTGTCTGTTCAAAAAAATCAAGGTTACACCTAACAAGAGACAGTCCTTAGAAACATTCTGTGCCCTATTGTTATGAGAAATCTATCATTCAACTTTTTTAGCCCTTTCAGACTCACCCAGCAAAGTTATTAAACAAAAACATACTCAAAAATACCCACATGTTTAAACATTTTTCTAACAATGTTGCTCAAATCCATAATCCATGTTACATAAGCCACAGAGTGGCAGAAAGTGGGCGTGTTGAGGGAGGGAGGAGACTAAAAAGCAGCTGAGCACCTTCCTAGATAGTTTCTAATTTATAAAGCGGCGATTGCGTGAAGCTGTGCATACTCCATGTTTTAGAGGTCACAAACCTACTGGGCGCAAGCACATTTTTTTTGCTGACCTTAAGTATGGTTTTAGTAAGGATTCTATGCAATGTTTTATAAATGAGACCCTTGGTCTATAGGGACTTACATGGACAAGCACCATCATACATTGGGGATATTCTTAGTCCCTACACCCCCAGCAGGTCCCTGAGGTCCAGTGACAAAAGCCTACTGGTTGTGCAGCGCACCAGGCTAAAGACCAAAGGTGACAGGTCGTTTGCGGCTGTGGCCCCCAGACTCTGGAACTCTCTCCCCCTGAGCCTGATATCAGTGGACTCCTTTAAACTGCAGCTGAAGACTCACCTGTTCAAACTGCTTTGTTGTGACCTTCTGTTGACTGATCATTACCTTCCCCTCATTCAGATCCTCCTACCTGTGCCGCCTTTCCCGGGATCCACTGATTACCTTCATAAAAGTAAATACACGAATCAGTGGAAAAAGGCAGTCCTGAAGGTGTCCATCCTTCACCGGGGACAGATATGACTTACTGACAGTTACACGGGCCAGACTGGTGGGGCGAGCCCCTCTCAAACACATCAGCCAGAGGAAATAAATGGTCTACAATTGTATTTCAAGAGTCCTCCTCAATCCTTTTATAAATACTCTTATGAAAAAGAAGTAAAATTTTATAATAAAGTAAGAGAAATGAGAGATTTCTGCTATTTCTGTTTTAAATACTGTCTTGGAAATATGTACTTTAAAATTTGACTCAATACATCTGAGACATAATAAATCTATGTATTGTTTGTATAGTAAAAAATTAAGCTTAGTCACTGACTTTGGATCTAGGGTTTTATCTCCCCCCCCCCCCCCCCCCCCCCACACACACACACACACACACATGCCTCATCCACAGAAAGAATTTGGACAGAAAAATGGTGAACGCATTGGGTTTGCCTAGAAAACATTCACGGGATTTGTCAGCTGCAACACACACACACACACACACACACACACACACACACACACACACACACACACACACACACACACACACACACACACACACACACACACACAAAGAGATAGCTGTGAGCTTTCTATGTCGGAGCAAGGGTTAAATATTGCTTAGTCATCATCTTCTATTTGTAAAATTTTTGGGAGGGCCGATGGTGTTAATTGGAACCATTCTGTGTAACATACGCTTTTCTTCATCTCCTTCTCTCTTCTACAATCCTCATAAGTATCAGTCAGTGTAGACCACTTCAGACATCTAGTCCTGAAGGTTCTTTTTGTGTTTTTGTTTTCAGCCAGAAAAGAAAAGAAAGGAGTGTGAGAAGGAGAAACGGGGAAACAACATCAGAGATGATTTCCTGGTCGGTTTAGTCTTGTCTTCTAAATGGGGGAATCTGGGAACTGCCACTTTTTTTTTGAAGTGTCTCCATATAGAGGTGCCCTTAAGCATGATTGCATTTGTAAACAGAACAATACATGAAAATACCCAGCTGCCTTTAGCTCATTAACACACTGTCAGCGCCACATGCACTCACAGAGCGCTTGTTGGTTTTGGCCAATGCCGTCTCCTGTGCTGAGGGACGAGGTTGGACTCCTGCCTCTGCTGGACAACTGAACCCCAATTTAGCTTGCACAGCTGTGAGAGCGGGCTCATGTGCAGTAGTTTGTGAGGGGACTGCATTGAATCATATAACACAAACATGATATGATGCAAAAATATTAAAGTTTTATAACATGATGCTTAATTAGAATTACTAAAAGTTATTTATCTCATCATCTACAGACAAAAATATGTTTACCTCAACCCTATTACCATCTTTATACTAATAACATATAATTTATGTTACCATCTGAACACGTTTTATGTTTCAGGGACTTAATGAATTCTTCATCTTTACATTTTGAGATTAACATCCATTGTTTATTTTCAGGAAGGTTTATTATCTCATCACCTAAATAAACCACATTTGTTTACTAAACACAACTATAGTTTTTTTTGCCACACTTATAGACAAATATGTTTGTCTTCTTAGCACCTCGACATGACTACATTTGTTTACACAAAGAAGTGATTTTTTTTGCTATTTCAGGATAATTGTTGTTTTAAGTAATCTGTCTTTATTACCTTGACATGGCGATACTTGTTCTCTCCAGTAATTTATGCATATTTTGACTTATAAAGCTTGTTTTTGTTTTTACAACAATATATACTAAACCAGAGATGTGCTTCTACACCAGGTGCTGGAGACTGCTTTAGGAAGGGAGTGATGATGTCACCAAAACAATCTTATTATGATCAATATTAACAGGTACAACAGTTCTCTGCTCACTTTTAAACTTCACATAGAGCCAAAATTCAAACCTGAGGTCTTTTTGCTCAGAGGCACGTGGTTTTTGTACATCTCACCATGGACTGTGCTGGTAAAACTGCTCCAGCTGCATAAAAGGTTCCTCTTCTGAGAGTTCCTGAGATTTCTAAGAGTCTTCACAGTTTTGAACGCATTAAACATTCATACTTTTTCATGTACATGGCTTTGAAATCATATTTTAAAATGTATATAGCATAATACAGAGGAAAATGTTAAGAAATGTCACACACACACACACACACACACACACACACACACACACACACACACACACACACACACACACACACAACCACACTTTGAGAGTTGTTGCAGGGTTTTGTTTCAGAGCTAGGCAGCTGCATGATGTGAACAAGCTAATCTATACAAAACCTTCTGACTCAGTGCGTTTGGCCCAGCAGCAATCCCACCCACCCTGTTGAAGTGTGTACTAAAATCTATGTGTGTGTGTGTGTGTGTGTGTGTGTGTGTGTGTGTGTGTGTGTGTGTGTGTGTGTGTGCAAGCATGCTTTTGTGTTCCACAAACGCACATAGTGTGGTGATTATCAGATATGTTCTGACTATTCTACCAGGACGGTTATTGCTGTTGAATAAATCATGCATTTGATTGTTTGAGTGGAAAGTGACAGCTTTGTGTAATAACTTGCACTTATCCACATTCAATACTTCCACACACCAATGCTTACAAACACCCACTTCCTATTTTTCTACACACAAACATGCACGTATAAATATGGCTCATGTACAGTAAATCCTACACAGCTTGCTGATGATGCACATATGTGCTCTTGACTTTTATTACAAGTAGAAAATTGAAAAATGTCTTTTTGCTAAATATAAATGAAACCATGCAGCACCAATCTCCCTGTCGATCTCACGCTCCACCATTCCCTCACTCATGAACAAGACTCTGAGATACTTAAACTCCTTCACTTGGAGCAGGACCTCATCCCTAAGCTGGAGAAGGCATTCTTCCCTTTTCCGACTCAAGACCATGGTCTCGGAAATATAGGAGCTGATTCTCATCCCAGCTGCTTCACACTCGGCTGTGAACCGCTGCTTTAACAACCACCACAGTGTTAAATATGTGTTTATCAGAAATTTGCCCTTGATGCTGTAGAAACTGAGTTGCATATAAACAACAAAAAAGCAGGTTAATCCAACATAATTCAATATACTGTTGATGGTTGTATGTTCACACAAGCATGAGTAAACAAGATGATTTCTTTGACCAGCTGTCTGCTAAATACATTTTCTTCACCATGGCAAGCTCAGAAAAACTGAGATTGATTATAGTGAAACAAAAACATTATATAAGATTACACGATTAAACTGCTGTGCCTCATTAAAGACAGAAAAAAAAACATATTTTAATTTGTCCAACTGCTGCAAACTGTGAAACAAGCATAAACAAGATTGATTTAAGATAGGGAGGCTTCCAGGTTCAATCAGACCACCTGCAAGTCTCCATGTAAACAGCAAAGTGCATTGAACACAAAACAGTCTGAAATGTTTAAAGGCTGTCTAAAAAAAAGAAATAAATTAAAACCACATTTTAATCTTTCAAAAAAAAAAGAAGAATGTTTTAAAAACTCCTGAATAAAAAGAAATAAAAATATCTTGACCTGATTTCATGCAACGACAGAAGATCAGATCAGTATAGTGACACTCCGCTTCTATTTTGACTCCAGCTCCTCACTGGGCTAAGGCAAAGAGCCACTGTCACCAGGAGCTGGAGGATGCCTAAAGAGGACCTTACCTTCAGTCAGTTAAAATTCTGTAAGAGCCTTGTTTAAAATCTCTGAGTTAGTTTCACTTTCACTCAACTTTATTGAAAACCAAATATTCAGCTTTAATATCCATAAGAAGTGAAGTTATCAGGAAGAGAATTACCTCCTCTATTGTTATCCTGCATGTATGTGTGACTTTATTGTTCCCAGGTTAAAGAGTTTGCAAGTCTGTGCTGAAAATGTCTTTTAAGCAGTAATATGGTGATTTGCAATTTATCTGCGTTTTGTTTTGCAAACCACTCAAAGCCTTTTACGCTTCACCTATTCAAACTGATGGTTGCATTCTAAATCCAAAACCACGGTCTTGAGTTGAAAAAGGGTAGAATGCCTTCTCCAGGTCATGGATGAGGTCCTGCCTCAAGTGGAGGAGTTTAAGTACCTCTGGGTCTTGTTCACGAGTGAGGGAAAGATGGAGCGTGAGATCGACAGGCGGATGGGTGCTGCATCTGCAGTGATGCGGGAGTTGTACCCGTCTGTTGTGGCAAAGAGAGAACTGACTCGGAAGGCAAAGGATCTATATTCCTACCCTCACCTATGGTCACAAGCTTTGGGTAAGGACCAAAAGAATGAGATCGCAGATACAAGCGGCCAACATGAGTTTTCTCTGCATGGTGTCTGGGCTCTCCCTTTGAGATAGGGTGAGAAGCTCTGTCATCCAGGAGGGGATTGGAGAAGAGCTGCTGCTCCTCCACATTGAGAGGAGCCAGTTAAGGTGACTCGGGCATCTAGTTGGGATGCCTTCCTGCCTGGTGAGTTTTTCCAGGTATGTCCAACCTGAAGAAGGCCTAAAGGAAGACCCAGGACCTGCTGGAGGGACTACACCTATGTCTCAAGGCTATGTCCCCCAGAGGAGCTGGTCCAAGTGGCTGAGGAGAGGGAAGTCTGGGCCTCTCTGCTTAGGCTGCAGCCCCCGTGACCCGACCCTGGATAAGCGGCCGTAACATGGATGGACCCCTTTTAAAACTACCAAATTCAGCGCTCTGTGAGACAACAAAAGACTCATTCCATTAGGAGAAACTACGTCCATTAGCAATTTTAGCAAAAAACCAACGTATCACACCTGTGCTTGTACATCACTAAATACAATCTCACATTGATCATAGGCACTTGAAAATTTCAAGATAATGTGACAAACCCTGTTTGCATTAAAGAATACTCTAGAATTATTGGTCCATCTAAGGTCTAACCCTCAGGCATACGGTCATGAGATTTAAATCATTCTGGATACAAGCAGATCAATTAATGTCCATCTACTGGCTGATAAACATGTTAACAATACGTTAAGGAGTATCAGTTTTTAGGAAGAGTTTGGAGGAGAGCTACAGCTCTGCTTCCTTTAGAAGAACCAGTTTAGGTGGTTTGGGGATTTGATTGAAACGTCTCTTAGCTGCATCTCTTCAGATCTTTTCCAAGAATTTTCCACTGGGAGAAAATTAATGTCAGACTCAGATTTTACTGGAAGTTTTACCGAGTCCTTCTGGCATGGGATGGGAACATCTTTGACATGCCTAGAGATTGTTGGGGAGAACCAAGTTCGGGTATCCTTTCTAGACCTTTGGCCTCTGAGATCCAACCTCAGAAAAATGGATGGAAATGGAAATGAACAGGTTTTTGCACTTCTATGATTTAAATTAGGTCGTTATTACAGAAGTTTTTGAATTGTCACCTGGTCACACTTTCTAAATGGATAAAAAATGAAGCGTCACTCATTTATGTTTCAAGCTGCATTCTGAATGGTGTATTAGAAGAGCACTGTAACATAACAGTGACAATATGGAACCCGTCACATAAATCCTGATAAAAAAACTAGTTGCTGATGTTTTACAGCTGAACTACAAGCAGCAATTAAACCAAGTTGTAGAAGAGTCAAAACGGAGGACAGTTGTTTAACAGCTGCTTCTAACTCCCTCCTATGTAAACTGAGCTGTGATGTTTCAAAACCCTTTAATGCAAAAGCTCTAACACATTCTTCGTTCTCTTGGTCTCCCTCTCCTCTGCTTCTTCATTTGATCCTTCCTTTTTTGAAACATGCCAAATTGTTCAACAGACAGAGCGTCTTTGGTAGACATCCTCTTCCCAACCCCCCCCCCCCCCCCCCCCCCCCCCCCAGATGATTTATATTCACCATGTGGAGGAACAGCTTACACACAAGTAAGGAGAAGATCAATTTAATGGGTGGTAATGGACCATCTAAGATGTGGATGATCAAGGGCAATATGGCTACAAGATGCAGATGCAAGATGTCATTTTGTAGTGTATAAGTAGGAGGGTTGGGATGGAGAGAATGTAACCAAAAAGAGCAGCTACTTGATTAAAAAAAAGAAATAATCTTCACTTTGCAATGATTAAACAGAATACAAGAAAGGTTAGCTGGTTTAGTGTGCTGTGACTTTTAATAGAGGTATGCAGTAGGGATGCTCTGATCCAATCTCATGATCAGAAATCGGGTCCGATCAGGTGATTTTCAAATAGCATAGCATAGCATAGCATAGCATAGCATAGTTTATTTATATAGCACATTTAAAATGCAGCATGGGAGCTGCCCAAAGTGCTGCACAGGCTAAAACAAAACACACCCATTACAAGGAGCTAAAACTAAGGATAAAATCTCAATTAAAAGCAGAGAAAACATGAATAATAAGAACACATTAAAACAATGACACAATAAAACACTAAAACGAGTCACTGTCTAAAAGCCAAAGTGTAAAAGTGGGTCTTTAAACGAGATTTAAAAACCGCCAGAGATGGAGCCTGCCGAACTCCAATGGGCAATGAGTTCCATAGCTTTGGGGCAGCATGCACAAATGCTCGTTCACCCCGAGATTTGAGCCTCATCCGCGGCGTGTGCAGCAGCAATAGGTCAGCCGACCTCAACGAGCGGGTGGGCACATATGGAGTGAGAAGGGCAGAGAGGTAGGAAGGTGCCAGGTCACTGAGCGCTTTAAAAACAAAAGTCAGTAACTTAAACTGCACTCTGAAAATGACAGGGAGCCAGTGAAGATGTGCCAGGACAGGTGTAATGTGGCTACGTCGGTGTGTACCCGTCAAGAACCTGGCAGCAGCATTCTGAACAACCTGCAGCCGATTCAGGGCAGAGTCCGGAACACCAACGAGGAGGGCGTTTGCATAGTCCAGGCAAGAGGTAATGAATGCATGAATGACTGACTCCAAATGCCTCCGTTTCAGGATTCGTCTGAGGTGAGTAAGGCGGCGAAGCTGATAAAAACACGACCTCACTACAGAGTTTATCTGTGGGGCCATTGTGAGTCCAGCATCCAGCTTGACCCCGAGACTCGTCACACACTGTTTGGGGTTAAGGGTTAAAAGGTCACAAACAGGGTGAGAGCCATGGTGGTTGCGGGGGTCAAAAACAATAAACTCAGACTTCTTTTCATTCAGTTTTAAGAAGTTGGATGCCAGCCAGCCCTTCACGTCATCCATACATGCAGCCAATTTCGAGCCCGCATTTTTCTCGTCCATTTCCACGTATAGCTGACAGTAATCTGCGTAGATGTGGTAGCTCAGGCCATGCTGATTCAGGATATTGCCCAGAGGCAGAAGGTAGATTGAAAACAGCAATGGCCCAAGAACGGAACCTTGCGGCACCCCCCAAGGCAGTGGAAGACTGGAGGATGCACAGTCACCAATCTGTACAGAGATGGTTCGGTTTGATAGGTAGGAGCGGAACCATTTAAGCGCCACCCCCGTCACCCCAACCCAAGACCCAAGCCGATTCAGTAAAATTTGGTGATCGACCGTATCAAAAGCCGCTGAAAGGTCCAGCTGGAGCAGCAGTACCCTAGACCCAGAGTCAGATGCCACCAGAATGTCATTTAGCACCCTAATCAAAGCAGACTCTGTGCTATGGTTTGGTCTAAAAGCTGACTGAAATACATCCAGCAACGAGTTGCTATTCATATGGGCAGAGATCTGGCCATGCACAATTTTCTCAAGGACCTTCGAGAGAAACGGGACTTTCGATATCGGGCGAAAGTTCTCATAAGTGGAGGGATCCAAACCAGGTTTTTTCAATATCGGCTGAACAACCGCATCTTTAAAAACCTTAGGGAACACTCCAGTGCTGAGGCTAATGTTAAAAATGTTCATGAGTGCCGGGCTCAGCGCAGACACCGAGTCACGTACCAATTTAGCTGGGAGGCAGTCCACCGAAGAGCCAGCTGGCTTCATGGAGCTAATCAGTTTCATCAAGTCAGCAAGCTGAACTGGAGCAAAGTCTGAGAAGGCAGGTGGATCCGGCGGTTCCACATGGATAGTGTGTATTTGAGGCTGGAGGCTAAGCCTAATACCAAGGATCTTGTTGAGGAAAAAGCTCTGTAGCTCTGTGCATAAAGCAACAGTGGGATTTAGACCATCAGACTCATTTAACAGTAGCAGGGAGTTAACTGTGCTGTACAGCCTGGACTGGTCTCCATGATGCTGTGAAATGATAGCAGAAAAATAGTTATTACGAGCAGATCTAACTGCTCTCTGGTAGTGTGAAAGTGCATCAACCAGGAGCAGCCGAGAGCATGACAGTCTGTCTCTCCTCCACCTCCGTTCCAGCACCCTACACTGTCGCCTGAGGCTACGGGTGTAATCATTCAGCCAAGGGTAAGATGTTGTCTGTTTCCGCCTCGGTCTCAGAGGGGCAACAGCGTCCAGAGCAGCAGAGCAGGTCACATTGAACCGATGCAGAAGGCCATCTACATCCATGCAGGTAACCGACAAGGGCGGAGCGAGGGCATCAGTGTCCAAAACCGACAGAAAGTTGGAAGTCGTACTCGGAGATAAGCGCCTGGAGTAACGAGCAGACCGTCGGAATCAAGTGGAAAAGATAATAAATAACCTTATAAAACAACAAGCATGATCTTTTAAATTCACCCTGAGATAGGGATTTTCAAACGTAGTTACAATGGCTTAGTTTGAATTTAGACAACAAGTCAACATTCGCAGTTGTACGAACCACAGCATCACTGTAACGGCAGGTGAGGATTTCAGACACCATAACATATATCAGCTAGCAGGCTAATAAGGAGCTAGCATGTCGCCTAAGGAGAGCATAAATGTCCACAATTCGGACGAACTTCACATCGGACAGCAGTGTGTCTACTTCACCCTTTCTTGGAGACCCTCTTCGTGGATCCAAAGGCCAGAAAGGTCGGATGACCTCTGGCACCGAGGGCCGTAGAATACCCGTAGCACAGACTCTCCAGTCCAGAGATGTCCCGGGTCACAACAGATGGATGGAACCGTGCGTCTCGGAGGACTCTTAAGGAGTTGGAACAATATCAGCTTTGTTCTGCAGGAACCATTTGCTGTGTCAGCAATAGGCAGCTTTTTAGCAGGTTTTGGCAGCTTGCCAAAAATGCTCAAGGTTAAGAGTTGTCGCTCCGGACGGCCGTTCCGGAGCTCTTTCTCTAGAACTGAGTGCTGAGTAATGAAAGCTGGAAATGCGACTGCCAAATCACCTGAGTGATTCTGTTTTAATATTCTCATATTCTGGTTTACTAACAAATAGAATTGGTGATGTAAGAAGAGTTTTACCAAGGCAACCTCAGAAAACACGCCTTCTTGAGATACCGGATGCTCTGATCTGGGGTAAAGTAATGTCTATGTGTCATTAGTTTAACTTAACTTTAATTTGTCCTTGTGTCTGCGTGCAGGTGACGATTGCCTTGTCCTATCAAACATTACTGATTACCATATATATAAATCAATGTAGTACTTCATTTCATTCCAGTAATTCAAGCACAGATTAAACAACCTTATTGATTTAAGCACAGATTAATCAAAACATTATTATTATTATTATTATACGAATGATTAGCTCATAAGCTGAAGCAGTCCTCCTATTAACAGTCCGGTCCGGCCTAGATGACGAGGCAGGCTTGGCCCAGAAGGGCCTCGAGAAGGGAACAGTATTGTTGACACTTTGTTATCATGTGTTCCGAGCTGTAGAGGACCAGCTGATGGAATAGCAAGACCCGGCAGATTAAAGGCAGCACATGCAGACTCCTGTCTCCATGTCGACCAGATACTGAAGGGTCAAACTGTACTTAAAAACTGACCATTTCTGGACATTACACAGTGGTAGAGTTGTGTTCCTGTTAGCCAGTCAAAGAAGCCCAAATATCAGGAAGTAAAACTTCAAATCTTGCAGTTTGAACCTCTCCTCCGATCTGACAATCTTCTAGATCAGAGTAGGCAATCCTGGAACTTGAGTGCTGTTATCCAGCATGTTTGAGTTGCAACACTCCCGAGTCAGTGGTTGCATTCAGCAGGTCATGAAGCTCAGCTGAAGCCTGTTCATCACCTGCTGATTAAAATCAGGTGTGTTGGAGCTGGGCAACAACTAAAACATGCTGGATAGCGGCACTCGAGGACCAGGATTGCCTACCAATTCTATATCCTGAAGCAGGTACACCAAGACTTTTTGTACCCAGAATAAAATTTACAAGGCATTCATTCCTACTAGAGATCACTGAAAATGTGTGTGAACCACACCTTTAAAAAGAAAGAGATAGTTTCTAAAGGTGGGGTAAGAGTTGTTTGTGTGGAGCATATTTTACTGCATTACTTGAAATGTTCTTCACATACTGATGGCAACCAATAAAGTGTGCTTTGTAAAAATAAATAAATAAATAAATAAATGAATAAATAAATAATTTGAATCACCTCTGAAATATACAATCCTGGAAAAAGGTAATCCAATCATTGTGAATGTCCCGTTCTAATAAATGGATCATGATACGTGGTACAGAAATCCTCCTCTGACCGCCTCTCACCCGAATGTACTACCTTCTGCTTAGAGCCGCCTAGCAAAGCTACCGTAAATCCTCTAATACAGGCCGGTATTCAATTAAAGGCCGGTAAATCCTCTAATACAGGCCGATATTCAATTAAAGGCCGGGTCTCCAATTTTGGCCGGTGTCGGAGTCAGCAGAGGTAAATATTGGCCGGTCTCTTATTGTGGCCGGGTGGAATGTAGTAACAAGCAAGTATGAGCGTCTCAGCGGTAGGGTTATGGTCCCCAAATCAACCAGCAGGAGGCAGTAGAGGCTCAAGCAGACCTTTATTAGGCTTTTTCTTCAACGCTTTATAACGCTACAGGCACGATCCTCTATCATGCTCCTACCACACAGAGTCACGGTGTCAGTTAACCATGCTAATTCAACTCGCTCCACAGAACACACATCACCTTCCCTGTGGCTTACATAACACTCACACAACACGCAAATCAGCACATAGGAACTAGCAGAACAATAGGAAACACATATAACACAATACCCAGAATGCACCTGGCTTATAACCCCAGCCAGGTCATTACACTATCAAGTTCAAAGAGAACGTGCTGATTATGCTGCAGAACACTCTGGAGAGCAGCAGTAGGGGGTGTATGAACTAGTCAACTTCACTATAGTGACTTTTTATGCCTGTCGTCGACTAGTCGCTCGCTGTCACGTGATAATGACCGGCAAGATGCAGCCCTCGGAAAAGACAGCAGCCTGCTGTGACAAGCTCCTGCGCTCGGTGGGGGTGGGGGGGGTGGGGGCAACGCGCTGTGCCAGACCGTAGGTACTGACACGCGATCGTTCATGTCGGTTCATTTCCTTTAATGTTTTCTGTCTTTTATTTGCGCCTGATGTGTATCGCTGTTGTGGAGCGGGGCGCTTCACCTTGTCCTCCGACGCACAGATCACTGATACGGCCGCCAAACAGCGAGCGCTCCGGTCTGTAGATCTGCCTCCTGCGCACGGCCACAGTAACAATCAGGTGTTGCCACCTCAAAAACTAATTTAACACGCGATCGTTCATGTCAGTTCATTTCCTTTAATGTTTTCTGTCTTTTATTTGCGCCTGATGCGTTTCGCTGCATGCTGTGGAGCGGGGCGCTGCGCGCATCACCTTGTCCTCCGACGCACTGATCACTGATACGGCCGCCAAACAGCGAGCGCTCCGCTGTTTTTGCGGTCGGTAGATCTTTTAGAACTGCAGTTCAAAGGTAACTCATAAGGTGAATATATATGAACCCAGGTAGCAGTTTTTCTTTAGGATTGAGAGGAGATGCAGGAAGATAATAAACAGGCAGGACAGAAAAATAGTCAAATAAAAACAAGTTAGTTTTTGTACCTGCTGTTGCAACAAACAGACACCATTGAAGGTCATCAGAAGTGAGGAACAGAAAATGAAATAATTATTTTAATGTTTAGAGCAGCAGGAACTCTGAGAGGCTGCAGGCGCATCAGTGAGTTTGCGCCGCTGCACAGGGGGAGGGGGGAGATGGCTGAAGCAGAAACTACCGTTGTTAAAAGAAATGTGTTTAACTTTGAAAATGTGGGCGCAATTTTAATTGTCAAAAACTCCAGCGAACCATTAGTTCATTTTGCTCAAATAGAAATAGAGGCCTGCCTCTAATACTGGCCCTCCTTCCAATAAAGGCCTGGAGCTTGATGAGCTTGAGTCAAATACAGGCCCGGGCCTGTATTAGAGGATTTACGGTATTTGAACTACCTTGTGTGTCAGAAAGAATGTTCTGCTTAGAGTCTGGTTCTTTTTCTGTTGGGAACCATTTAGGGGATGAAGCTGTTGTCTGGGAACACAGCTGGCAGAGATGTCCGTCCAACATGCGTCCATGTGTGTGTGTTTAGGAAAACGTCCAAGAGGAGAAAGCAAAGCAAGTGAGGGGAGGTTCAGTTAGGACTGGGTTCTGGAAGTTTTCACCTGTTGACTGAACTGCAGCCTGTTCTCTCTCTCTCTCTGTGTGTCACAAACTGGTGTTTTACAATTTTCTGCGACTATCAGACTATGTAAATCTAGAGGGCTCCCTGAAGGAATGAGGGTGGACATAACAGGTTTTTCATGAACTACTCTACAGTAGGGACAGTGAAAGGGCCCAAAAGATCACATTCAGGAAAGCAGTTTTTAATATGCTGGATGTCTGTTGTTGCAAACATCAGCTTTCAGTTTCCTGGAGCACCTGGAGCTGGAATTGTAGGGAATTGTAGGCAGGATTGATGTGTCACACCCATCGACATAAATATACTGGACATCTCCTTTCCATAGGCTCCAATATCATGTTTTTGAGGCCAAATGGGAGGTGGCCACCACCGCCATTTTGACCGTGTCACAGGTTCTGTCAAGTCCAGACAATTCCACAAAAGGGAAGAGAGGTGGAGCTGAGGGTGGGGCTGTAAGGCTGGGATGAACTGACGACACTCGGTCAAACTAGCTACAAGCTAACCTGAAGCTAACCCTGGCTAACACGGAGGTGGGAGCTAAGCTAACGAAGGTAGCAGCATAGCTACAACCGGAGTTAACTGTGGACAACACCAGAGCTTCTGAGTCAGAGATATGCCGGGCTGACCGCTGGGTAAAACCAGGTGGAACACAGAGGTCTCCGAGACCCTCACAAGCCGGCAGCCGCACAGCAGACAAGCGCCGCGGTGATCTGAGATGCGCAGAGCTGCCGCTGGGGAGAACCGGGTGGAAAGGTTTCCATCCCAGAGCTCCACAAGCCGGCAGCCCGCACAGCAGTCAGAAGCCGCGATCAGACAGAGATGCGGCAAGCTGCAGGGAGAAACAGCCGGCATTCCACGCAGCAAACAGAAGCAGCGAAGCCAGGGGAGAACCGGGTGGAAAGCATCGGTCTCCCGAGAGCTCCACAAGCCGATAGTCGGAACCCAGCTCCACCAACATGTTATATTTCAACCCATTTTCTAAAGTGCAGCATTATGTTAAATGCACTGGGTTTTACCCTATTACATTTAAATTTCATGGTTAAACAGTACATGTTAAAATCTAAGCTCAGCTCGGCAGTGACCTAAAATACATAAATATAATTTTACTTACCGAAAAAAATGAAGTGGAGACTCCTTGGACGCTCTATTAGTACAATTAATTCCACAGCAAATCATTTTGTCCAACAATTACACAAATAATATCCAAAAAAGAACACACAAACACAGAGACTCAAAATGCCGGAACAGTTTCCAAGCCAGACCGAGGCTCTACTGAGGTCTTTCCATGGAGCTAGCTCTGTGGTCACGTGGGTCTGATGCTCATTAATTATACAGAATTTTAGGCTTTTAATACACTTAAACAGAAGAGTGAGAAAATATTCACCCCCCTCAGAGTTGTCATGAGTGTAAACTAGATAATTTAAACCAAAAACATGTTTTGGTACCAGGCTGTAAACATGTTTATTTCTGCTGTGAAATTGGTACTTTTAGCATGGGCGTCAATGAGGATTTGCTCGCTTCTGACACTAGCCCCCAGCGGATGAGGGTGGAACTGCAATTGTTGCTACTTCCGGGTTTGACTCAATTTTAGAGCTCCGTTGTGGGGGCTTGGTCACACCCTGTCCTGTCTCCCCATTCTGTTCAGTCATGTGTCCCCGTTAATTGCTCCCACCTGTTTCTCGTTTTCCAATCACCCAAGCTCCCAGCCCTCATGTATTTAAACCCTCTCAGTTCTGTGTGTTTTGTTGGTTCATTGTTTCCATGTCCTGCGTGTAGTTACTATTAAAAGACCTTTTGCATGCCCAGATTGCCTGCCTGCCTGCTTCCTCCCCAGCATTTGGATCCTCACAAACCGCTCAACTCACCTTCACCATGACATGATGCTTATTTTCGTTTGCTTCCATTCTGCTTCACAAGCAACTATTCTACTGCTGCTGGCTGTTTTCGACATCTGCTAATGTGTGCTAATTTCCTACTGAGTTACAACCAATCAACATGAGTTAACGCAACATTCCGCTCAGCAACTCCCATTGCCATTCTGAGTACTAACCCCTGATCAGGTACTAAGAAAGTTCCTGAAAATGCCCGTTTGGCTGGCCCGGTCAAGTGGACATGCACGAGCCGGGAAGTTCCTGTAAATTTACCCTGAAGTTTCAAAGTGGAAACACACCTTTTGTTTTAGTCTACATTCCCGTCTGCCTCTCATTAGTTGGCATGGTAAATTTAATGAGCTACTACCAGCAGCTTTAACATTTTGATTTTTTGGCTCTCTTTACGCCACTTAAACAGTTTAAACTACAGCAATCTCACTTGGAATCCTACAAAAATGAATGTAGTTAAAATGTCACCCCTAAAACTTTCTTTAAGAGTTCTGGTTAAAAAAAAACAAGTTATAAATAGGTAAACTTTAATTAGTTTTGTTTTATTTATGTTTTTGTATGAATTTGTATGTAATTCCTGGAGAATCAATTGCATGGGTTTAAAGTCCTATCTTTAGAATACTGGAGGACGGAAAAGCCATGAAGCCCTAAGAGAACATGCAAAAACACCACGTCATCGTTATAAAAATGACACATTAACACGTTCAAATTCGTCTTAAGGATGATTTGGGGATCATTTACAGGCGTGGACCTTAATGACTGTTCTGTAACTGTTGCCCATTTTCACTGTTGTTGTTGCAGTTTGCAGTAACTGCACAATAATGGAAAACAGAACGTAGTGACCAATGAAAGCACTTTCTAAACGTGTACACGGTAAGTCATGTTAGGGCAAACTGTTTAGTGATGTATTCCATTAGTCAAACACTTGTTTAACTTCAAGTTGATTGAAACACAGATTTCCTTGTAAAATTAGAAATTTGTTGTCAATTAAGTTATTGAATTCCCACTTACTCACAGATATTATATTATTAGATAATGTTAGACAAATTTCACATGGCAGTAAATACCAAGGAGACAACAAATTAGGGAGCTACAGCATGCCTACCAGACAGCAGACATCCCCCCCCCCCCCGCCCTGTGTAATGAATCTACATGATGTTGATGCACCACATCATTATGATAGACATTTGCTATAAATCAGATAATGACATTAATAGGTAATTATGAAACAGCTGACTTCCTGTAGATGTTCCTAAGTGATGAACTGCTCTCATTAACTTGATTATAAACGCAAGCTGCTGACAGCGTTTCCTCAAATGCAAAGCATAAATTATGGGAACGATCAGGAACATATGTGTGCAATAAATTCATCCCATGCACTTTAAATAGAGATTTTAATGTAATCCTTAATCCTATTTAACATTTTCTTAAATTCTAATAAAACGAAAAGTCAATCAGATCAATTGAGGTTATACGCATGGAAATATAAACACATCTGTTTTTAAACAATAAATTTAGATTTGCTGTTAACTGCTAAAGTCTTGAGGTGGTTGAATCAACAAAAAGGGTTTATTGCCTTCTTTAAACAGCCAGAACACCAAAGCAAGCACCCATGTGTAATAATGCTGTTCTGTTCGTGGATTGGAAATTGATTAATAAGCACAGTAGCAGATGCTTAGTCTACGTCATCTCAACACTGTACAGAGCACTGTAATGTAAGTAAGGTCCATTCACACCACAACCCTGTCATTTTGAAGCATGGCAAATACTCTACAGTCTCTTAGCATGTCGACTCTCATCAGACTCCAACAAGTTCACTTAAAACGGCAGGACTGCTGTGATTTATGGAGGAAGGCTTGTTGGTCTCCCCCATGGGAGCCAGCTAAGAGGGAGCAAATAACAACCAATCATCAAATTAAACAATTTACACACATCAGACTGACCAAACCACCCAATGGAGATCACAGCCTCCTGAAACATGCTAATCTTGGGTGGGTATATAAAAAATCCTCACCTGAACCCTGATCTGAAATCTGTTTCTACAACATCAGATTAGTCTGACACACAGAACATGCAGCTTGAACTTTAAATGAGAGGTTTGTCCAGTAATCGGAGATTTGCCCGTTTGATCCCAGTTCCTTCCTGGGAATTCTGCAGTTGTATGCCTTCGCCTAATTATCATTTGTTGGTGGTTGCCAGGTGGCCAAAAGTTACCAATTCCTCAACTGCCTTCTAATTATGAAAGAAAATTGAGACCGTTTAAAAGTCTTTCTGCAAAACATGCTGTAAATCACAGTCGAGTAGAATTTACAATTGGAGGCGCTTTTAAAAGATGGAGGGAGCATTGTGGCCTACAAGGGCTCAAAAGTGATGAAGAGTGGCAACGTTTATTTTGAGCAGGTACATACTTGACACTTTATTGTATATTAGAGAATTGGAACCAAAATGCTATCTAAATAAATTAAATAATTTACCATGAGCTAATTTGGTGCTAGCTTGAAGGGTAACTCAGCATGTACTGAATTAATGTCAGTCTGTAAAGTTCTATCTTACTGTGGAAGAGGAGGAAGGGGGATTATGTTGTGTACTGATGTTCTAGTGTAACACTCATCCTTTTGCTACATAAGACCGGCCCACCAGATATTGATGGAAAAACTGGGTCTCAACCTTGGTCCTCAAGATTCCATATCCATCATGTTTTAGTTGTTTCCCTTCTCCAGCACATGTGCAGTGCTTATTTTGTTTCTTAACACAACAATGTAACTCAACAAAACATGCCAAGAAAAAGTGTGAGTGTGTTTAAAAAACAGTAAAAGCAAAATATAAAATTTGTTATCAAAATACACTGAACAAAAATATTATGTTTTTCCTCCCATTTTTCATGAGCTGAACTTAATGATCTGAAAAAAAAAATACTTTTTAATACACAGAAGCCCCATTAGAAAATAGTGTTCTCAAATCTGTTCAAATCTGTTTTAGTAAGTAAGTAAGTAAGTAAGTAAGTAAAGTTTATTTATATAGCGCCTTTCACAGATATAAATCACAAAGCGCTGTACAACATGAGTAAAATCAGGGCAAATACCTCAAACCAGTAAAAACATCATAAAAACAATAGCAGTGACAACAATAGTAACCAAAATCAGGAGTAAAAACAAAGTCAAGGTGTGAACAAGAACAAAGCCATCTTTTAGAATATTTATATTTTTTAGAATATTTTTTCTCCTTTGCAGAAATGACCCATCCCAGCTCACAGGTGTGGCAGCTGATCAGACAGGTGTGTCTTACCCCTACTTCCCACTGGAAGTATCATCATTGTGGAATGGCAGCAGAAAGACGCTGCTTCTTACAGAATCCACTGTAGTCTATGGGGGTGATTCAAACCAGCTGCAATGTGGAAATGTTCAGGTGCATCTCAGAAGCAGATCAACGAGCTGATAAAGATTGGATTGATTTCTATTTTTGCTGCAAGTTGCTTCTGGAAAATGTCAATTTTTGCAGTTAACATAGACAGGAAATCACACACTGTTTCAGTGTAGAACCTCTGATAATTTTCAAAGTAAAAGACTATTGCAGCAATGTGGTTTCATATCTATGCAGATTACGTCAATACATGTGATCTAACGGCTTATTTACTTTCAAGAAGTGAAATGATGTGTTTTTTATGGCTTTACTCCTGGCAGTGGAGAGGAACAACAGCATATATAATACCAATCAGAGATATTGAACATGTTATCCTTATTTGGTTTAATGGCAGATGGCATAAACAAAACATCGAAGTCTCGAGGGATTTTGTGATCTCACGAATCCAGTGAGGAGCACGGCAGAGAAGCCACAGCTGAGATTCTCCTGGTGTGTTCTGGCATGCAGCAAAGATTGCGAGTAAACCGTTCCGCTGTCATTCCACGCCGCTGAAGCAGTCAGGGTTAGACTGGCCACAAATGCCCGCTATGCCCATACCAGGAGTAGCATCCACAATGTTTCCAAATCTGCTCAGAAGCACCATTTTATCTTTATAGACGGAAAAATATTCAATTTAGTGATCAGTAACATGTAACAATGTGGGCTCTGTTTTACTATATTGTTAAAAATAAATAAGTGCTTGTTCTTAATGAAGATCCAAATCAGAGCAATTGTGACAAAGTCATTTACACCTATAGACTTCTCTTGTTTTGCTTTCTGCCGCTCTTAAATGTTTCAGGCCAGCAAACAAAATGCTAAGATCAGACTAAGTAAACCTGAGTAAATAAAAAAATGTTGTTTTCAAATGATGATATCCAATCCTGTCTGGAACAATAATAGTTAAATAACACACAAACTGTAATTAATCACATTATTTAGAAATGTGAGTTCAGTTTCACTGTACACACCTGCAGGCCTTATTATTACCAGACCTCTTGGTCTGAGAAATCCTTTTAGTAGAAGCTGTTTGGCAAACTGCAGAAGGTTCAAATAAGAAATCTTTCTGCATTAGAAACTAAAATGTTCAACATTAAAATAAATAAATAACAAACCTTCTATTGTATTAATGAGAATCACTGCAAATGTTGTTATTTGAATATTCCAGTTGGCTTTATTTTCTACATGTTATTTCAATAGATGTGATTATAACCAATTTGAAGGGCTACTCAGTTCAGTTTTAGCAGATGTATTTGTATTTTTTTGTATTTGTATTTATTTTTCCATCATAACAATACATATAAAACACATGAACAGGAAAATAATTATCTAAAAAAGATCATTATAATAATGATCACAAGTACAAATTCCTCTTGTAAATTAAACAGCTTCTTTAGATATAATTTATGAACGAAAAGGTATAGGCTGAAGTCAAACTTATTTAAACCTACCCATTAATTCATTACAAAACCCATTCATTCATTACAAAAAATCAACAGTGTCATAAATATCAAAAGTAAAAAAACATGTAAACAACACAGTTCATACATGCATCATCCTAACTTCAACAAAATCAATCAAGAGGTATAAACATGAATAAAACAAAATCAATTGAAATCAATCAAGAGGTATAAACGTGTGACAAAACTAATTTTGGTGTACTTGGTAATTACGTAAGGTGTTATTTTTAAAACTCTTAAAATATTTTCAACAAGCATGAATTTTTTAATCTATCCTCGAGGCTATTCCATAAACTCACTCCTCTTACAGAGATACATCTTTTTTTTATTGGTTCTAATATTGTTTTTTTGGAAAATCCCAGTTCCTCTTAGACTATATCCTCCTTCCCTTTGTTCAAACATCCTTTGGAGATAAGGTGGAAGATGAGCCTGATTTGCCTGATATACTACAGCCAGTGTATGCAGGTCAATACTATGGTAAAATTTTAGAATTTTTAAATGGATAAATATAGGGTTTGTTGGTGCATAATAGTTAGCATGGGAAATTATTCGAACTACCTTTTTTGAAGTAAATATAAAGGATAAATATTTGCTCTGTAATTATTTCCCCATAGTTCAACACCATAACTCAGATATGGTAAAATAAATGAGTTATAGAGTATCTGAAGGGATTTAATATCTAAAACAAATCTCACTCTCCTTTTTGATATTTTTTAACTTTGTGTCATCTATATGAGGCTTCCAACTCAGTTTTCCATCTATAGTAATTCCTAAAAATGTATATGTGTGTACTTGTTCAATTTCAATACCATTTATTTTTATAATAATTTCATTATTAATTTTCCTATTTCCAAATATAATGTACTTTGTTTTGGTCACATTCATAGAAAGTTTATTCCTGTCAAACCATCCTTTTAACACTGCCAGTTCTTTTTCAACTAAATCAACAAGCTTGTTTAGGTTGTCACCAGAACAATAAATGCTGGTGTCATCTGCATACGACAAACAATTTACTTTATCTAGAACCACACACACATCATTAATATACATAATGAATAATTTAGGTCCCAAAATAGACCCTTGTGGGACTCCATGGGTAATGAACTCCTTTCTTGAATCAACATTATTGATGTGCACATACAGGTCTCTTTTACTCTGTGTAAGAACAGTGTAAAATAAAAAATACTATGCTAGTGAAATATTTATTTATTTTATTTATTTAACCAGATTCTCATTTACAACGATGATCTGGCCAAGAGGCAGCAGCAACAGACACATAATTAGCTTTACACCAGAGATCAACAGACAGATAAGATAAAACAGTTAGACATAAAGTCAAAGGACTGTTCTCATATATATTATGTAAAAGCAATCAAAGCAGACTTAAAACAATCTTTAAGTACGCAGAAGCACATTGATCAGAAACTATTGATTGCAATAATTATTGGAGATGGATAAAGGGATGTAGGTCGTGAGATTTGGTGATTTTTGCAGCTCATTCCGGTCATTGGGAGCAGCAAACTGGAATGAGGAGTGGCAAAGGAGGTGCGAGCTTTGGTAATAAACGTAACGTGAATTATGTTGGTTGTTGGAAGTAATGAGGGTTTTACCGATGCTAGTTTTGTATATGAACTGATACCAATATAACATCCTGCGGGAATGGAGTGATGGCCAGTTAACGAGAGAGTACAGATCATAGTGATGAGCAGTGAAAGGGGCATCAGTGATTAAATGGACTGCTGAGTGATTAATGACATCCATCCATTTTCTGAACCCGCTTGTCCACGTAGGGCCGTGGGGGGTGGGGGGGTGGGGGGGCTGGTGCCTATCTCCAGAGGTCAATGGGCAATCAGGCGGGGTACACCCTGGACAGAGAGCCAGTCCATTGCAGGGCAACAAAGAGACACACACAGGACAGACAATCATGCACACACACACACACACACACACACACACACACACACACACACACACACACACACACACACACACACACACACACACACACACACACACACACACACACACACACTAAGGACAATTTAGACAGACCAATCAACCTAACAGTCATGTTTTTGGACTGTGGTGGGGAAGCCGAAGTACCCGGAGAGAACCCATGTGTGCACAGGGAGAACATGCAAACTCCATGCAAGAAGACCCCAGGCTGGGAAGCAAACCCAGAACCTTTTCGCTGCAAGGCAACAGCTCTAACCACTGCACCACTGTGCAGGTGATTAATGACATCGAGTCTATTATGACACACAATCATGGCATAGTTTCTGATGTGATCAAACCTAATGGAATTTTTCTGTTGTAAACAAACTTTCTTTTTGAAGGCTTTTTTCACAGGTCGTAATGCATTCAAAAAATGTTATTGGAGTTTAAGTGATGGAGAAACTTGATTTTTAATGAAGTGGGTCTTGAGAGACTCATAGAAGTGCATTGTATTATTGAGTGAATGGTCATCACCGTAACGTGATGGAAAATCCTAAAAACAAACAATGAAATAGCTGGAATTTGGTTTCGACAAAATGCATTGAGCACCATGGAATGATTAATGGACCGAGAACCAGATCATTAGAAACAACTGTAATTTCCAGCGTTATTATAGTTACATCATCACATCACAACAGATGTTGATGATTTAAGAAATGGGAGCAGTGTTTTATCTGCTAAAAGAGTTTCAGACAGTCAATAAAATGATTTTATTCCTTTGAAGCTAGCATCAAGCAGATCTAAAATGGTGCACACTTTTTATTTTCTCAAAAGTATGAGTATGAGTGTTTTTAACCCCTGTGCATTTTTCTTCTTCCGGCTCTCGGAGGGTGCAGACGCTTTTTCCCTCCTCTCCTCCATATCTTATCCTCAAGGCCCTTTGTCTGTCTCTGTGTTCTGGGTGCACGGCTGCTTCTGCATTTTTTTCTGGAAACAGGAAACTGAATTAATTAAAATGGACCTCGTCAGTTGGTCACTCAATGCGATTGATAAAATTTTTTCAACGATGAGAATGGGAGAAGGGGCTCCCGGATGCCCCGTCGGGACAGACCCAGTTGGACACATCATGGACTCCTGGAAACAGTGGAACTTGATTTGCTTATCTCAGCTGTCTGTGGAGGACTCTGAAGACGTGTGGATATTCGTGGTGTTGGTGTCAGGTTTCCTGCTCATTGGCCGTGGAGGCTTCCTGGCTTACTGGAAAATTATCGAGCTGTCGAGGAATATTGGCCTGCTCCCGGAGCTCAGAGATGGTTTGCACCGCGCTGTGAATTCACAGACTCACATGATTGTTGAGATGAATCGTAAGCTTGGAACTTTGGCCGAGATTCATTCATTGGCACAAAAGATGGATGCCATCAAGGATAGAGTGGACGAATCAGCACGAATTGGGATAGATTAATTTACACCATTATTGTCAAGCGTTTTAACTGGCGGACCTGTAAGAAACACCCATCATAGAATGACACGTTTTAAGAATGTTTATTAAAAGGGGAGAGGCAAAGACTAAGTCAGGAGACAGGAGGTCGTTACCAGAAGATCTGAGGTGGGAATGTTCGATAGGGAAATCCAAAAGGCGAAGTCGGGGATGGAACAGGATCGGAGCCAGAGGATCAGAGAAGCAGCGGTGCAGACAGGGTAATCCAAAAGGTGAGGTCGGGGATGGAGCAGGGTTCTGGATCTAAGACGGCAAGGTGAGTAACAAGGCTGGAGAATTTACTAGCAGAGCGTTCAATAATCTGGCAGTGAACTGGTGGCTGGCTGGTGAATATATAGCAGAGGGGGCAGGTGTGCGTAATGAGCTGATGGCAGGAACAGGTGAGATGGATGAAGATGATGAGGGGCTGACTGGGGTTGTTGTGGAAACAGGTCATGGCAGGAACAGGAACATGACAATTATTGGGATTTAGAGGGGTTGAGGACCAAGGAACTTTAAGACAGAGAGGAAATTATCTCTGTCTGGCCCCAAAACAATTTCTAATGGGAATCTGGTGCCTTTGAGCCTGCAAGGCACCAAAGCCACTGCGAGAAGACTGCTGAATCTTCCTGGGTCACTGCAACCCTCCAACCCTCAATGCTCCTCCCCCTGTTCAGACTGAGGTGACATGCGCTGCTTGTAGTGGCTGCAGGAACCAAAGTGTGGATAGTCCCAAACCCACCACCCCACCTAGTGGACACTTATGTTGTGTGATGTATGAAGTCCGTTGCATATCTGTCTGAGGTGTTTTTTTGCAGAGCAAAGCTGCCCTCCTGGTGGAGGGTAACTGTGAAGTGCCTTTTTTTCCCTCCACCTGAACCAATCCTCATGTAATCTCTGTTAAGGTAGCGCGACTCAGGGTTGCGACAGTGTCATGTTCCTGAGCTGAGGTGAGCACTCTCTCCACACTAACCATCTCCGAGGCAATCTTCCACAGGTGAGGAGTGGAGGGAGCTGTGGGTGCGCCAAATCTCCAATCTGGAGGTCGGGTATGAAGGGAGGATGGAGACACCACACTACGCCGGATGATTGCACCTGTTAGGTAACCCCAGCCTCTTGACTTTGCTTGCTCGTTTCACTCGTTTGAATTTGATAATGGATTTTTTGGCTCTGAACCTTGGACTGTTTTTTCTGGATTAAGCTTTTGGATGCTCCTCTGAACCCTGTTTGTCACTCTGTTCAGGAAACATCACTGCACAATTCTCTCGCCGCTCAAACCTCGGTTTTCCTGAACCACGTCCCATCCTCCTCTACAACTCCTGCCTGTTCATCTCCGCTGCCTCACCCGTCTCAGCCCGCTGAAGCTCCACTAGCACTCACCTTGGCAACCCACCTTTCCCGCACATATTGGACTATTACATGGACTAAAGCCGAACGGCACATCCTCACTGGACTTTTGTGTCTTGCCCATGTATGTCTGATCTCTGAATTGTGTGTACTGAAACTCTAATTTCCCTCTGGGATTAATAAAATATCTTTGAATTAAATTGAATTTGAATAGTATTCCAGCGTCCCGCCCGTGGGACAAAACCCCATTGCGTTCATTATACCTGGGAATTTAAGGGGTTAAACCAGTTTTGAACAACTAGACTGAAAAATGATGTACCAAAAACTCTGTGTAAAAGTATGAATTCTGCCTTTACCAATACACAGCGCTGGGTATTTAGCCCATTTTTAGATTTGGAAGATAACTGATATCTTTGAAATCAGTGTGAAAAAAGGCCCAAACCGGAGTCATGCTACAAACTGAATGCTTTAGAAACATTCAAAATAAGTAGCCCATTTATGATTTTTTTTTCTGCATGAAAAATACTTGAAAGATTGTAAAGAACTACAATGTGTAGTCTTTGTTTTCTGGTGTGATTTCCAGCCATAAATCTGGTTGTTTCCATATGTTTGCTCCTGTTGCTGATGTGCATTATAGTCCAGACAGGTGGGAGGAGCAAACACACAAAAGAAACTCCAGAGTAACGTGTTTGCAACAAGTATTACAGGTTTTAAAAGAAAGGACTGAAGATGATGGGTTTGCAGTATGATGGGTTTGCAGTCAGACATGTAAGAATACACTGTCTAACATTGGTACATTAGGTTTCCCTTTTCTGCATTACTTGATCTGTAGCAGCCTTTCAGTGCATTTTGGTGTCACCATCCCTGTGGTCACAAACCTGCACAAAACCCCTTCTAATCATTATTGAAAGGTATTAAAAAATCATAAATTTGAACATTACCCAGAGGCTGACAAAATATGATGCACATATTGCCATTTTCATTTACCAGAAGTATAAATTTACAGCTTTTAGATGAAGAAATTTCAAAAGGTTTGCTCTTCTGAGACAAATAGGGAGTAACTTACTGCAGGGATTTAAGGCTAACTAAATGCTTTTTGCAGATTTCAGACTGGTAGAAGGCAGCTTATCAGTCTAGACCAGAGGTGTCAAACTCATTTTAGCTCAGGGCCACATTGAGGGAAATCTAGTCCCAAGTGGGCCGAACCGGTAAATTAAAAACAACTTCAGGTTGTTTTCTTTGTTTTAATACAATCACTATAAAACAAGGCTGGAGCCTGAGGACAGTGTATCCAAAATAGTACAAGTACTACACCTGAAGTGTACTTGAAAATTTGAAAAAAAAAAAAAAAATAAATAAAAATAAAAAATTCAATAAATAAAAAATACATTCCTTAGTGATCCAAAGAGCTTACAGATCACAAGGCTAGATCAGTTTCATGCAGCACTTAAAGTATATTTGACTCATTTTACCAAACATCTTTTAGCTTTCACCAGCACATCAATATCAGAAGTCACATCCTGAGTGGCAGCCAACTTCAGGATGTGATTCAAGTTCTTGTGTGAGCCTTGAGGGCAGCTTTGTTTTATTTATACTCATTACAGAGGAAACTTGCTCACAAAGATAAGTTTATTTTCACTCTACATTGTAAAGTATGAAAATAAAGTTTACACAACCATCTCGCGGGCCGGATTTAACCCGCTTGCGGGCCGGATCCGGCCTGTGGGCCGCATTTTGACACCCCTGGTCTAGACGATGTGGAGGAAAAACAGCTGGAAAAGCCACTTGCCTCAGTTTTATTTTTATACATTTTGTTGGGAATATATCTACTGCTCATGGTAAGTGTGTCAAAATAATATTTTTCTAATAAGTAACCCTGACTATTAGCATATGTTATGTGTTATTGTATTGCTAGCCTGCTGGAATTGTTAGCAGCAGAAGAAAGTGTCTAATTAAAATGTTTACATGCTTACCTTTTTAGACCTACGAAGGTCATCCTTATGTGGCGAGGGGGCCATCTTATGTATTTAGAATTCAACGCCACCTGATAATCAGGAACCAAAACCAGGTGAACCTAAAGGCACATTAGTTTAGTTTTACGGATCAAGCTTGAGACGGAGTTCCATTCCACATATGCAGAGATTTGTTAAAGGAAAATAAAATGAGTTAAAATTATCTACTAAAAATACCATGCACCTAACAGATGAAAACTAATTAAAACCAAATCAACTCACACTGAGGCTGACTAATTGGACTGCTTAAAATAGAGCCCAGAACCTCTCTAGACACACTACAAGCCACAAGTAATTTCACCCCAATCACACGTGCATGTATTCGGGGGGTGAAGTGACTCTGGAGCACACGCACACCATCCAATGGGACCACCACCAGGGCTCGACCACCACTGTCAGCTCACAGCCCAAATAAAAAAGAAACAAAGAGCACGGTGAGAATCCAAATACACACACACATACAACAGTAAAACACAACAACAGCTGGGCGGACAAACCGTCAGGAAATGAGCCAGCATTCAGCTCGCCTGCACACCCACATACACACACAACCAGTCTCTTAGCCTGAGCCTCAGCCGTCCTTATAGGCTCCCGTGCTGACAACAGCCGCCGGCTGCCGGTAGGGCCCGCAGCCCCTCGTCAAAATACCCGCACCCACACCGGGTGTAGGTCCTCCGCTGGTACTCGGTCCAAAGGAGCGAGAGAAAAAAGCCGCTCCCGATGGTCTTGGCCTGTTGAAGAGGCCTTGGAACCGGATGATGGTCCAGCATCGGATCAACAACAGGAAGACAGGGATCTGATGGAACAGTGCAGAAAAGCAGCAGAACAACAGAGTCTCCCGTGGAGACACACCCCTTCCTCGATCTGGAAGACACATTAATTAGCATTACCCCACAGCCACAGCTAAGTGGAGAGGAGCGCAGATGTACATACCACTTCTACGAAGCACATAGGATGAAGAGAAGCCTTCCGTTCCTCTGGGAGGACCACATGCAACAATTCCTGCGGCAGGAACAACCAATAAATACTAGACTCCATGCAGCTACTGCAGCGTTTTAGATATTACTCACAGTCCGACACGCCGGAGTCTCGTACACAATTACACTTCACCAATGAAGCGGAAGTTGAGCCAAAGCAAAGATCGCAGTAGCGCCACCCCAGGTTCAATTTATATTAGCACCTTCCCTCAATGATAGGTCATCCAATTACTTGGTGGCAGATGGCTAATCCCACTACACTTCTTTCACATGACCAATGCATTCCAAGACAAAAATTGTTCAGGGTTAGGGTTAGACTTTTGATCATACGTGAACAGTAGATAAAGAATGCTGCACTGAACAGCTTTTGGCTGAAATGTCTAAATGGGAGGTGACGAAAAAAACTGCATAGTTTTATTTGGGTGAGAAAAACTGAATGGGAGCTGAATGGGAGAGAACCTGCTGACCGACACCACTTCCTAAGGACCCACATTTATGTTCTCATCACTTATCTCTAAGATGTCTCTGTCTCATATAGGGAGCTTAAGTCTCTAGAATGGAAAAAATGAATGCAAGTCAACGGGGCTGAAATAACTATTTTCTAATCCGCTTTGCCGTATGCCCTGGATATGTTGTATTGCAATAAAAAAAATAACGATGGGTGTTTCGCACACACCAGTCACGTACTTTGAGATTTATCAGCTTGTAAAAGTTCGTAATTAGCACGACTACAAACCAGACATCGGCACGTCGCATATGTGACGTCACCACAAAATCTCCTCCCCCCTAGAGTAGCTGCTGCTTACCACATGGCCAGATTTTTGGTGGTTCTTTCCTCCTGAAGGAAGGATTTGAAGTTTGCTGAACTTACAGGCCTTTTCCCTCTGCTTTTCTCCATGTCTGGTTTGATGATGTCACTTTCATGAAGCGCATTTGCAGTCCTGGACTTATTTTCACACAAAACCTAAAATAATGTTTCCTCCTTGTTAGAAAAAGAAGCGCTTTCTCCTATACCTAAATATATGGCAGATCTTATTCCTGTATATACACCCAGCAGGCTCTGAGATCCTTAGTAAACAGTCAGCTGGTAGAACCTTGGGTCAGAACCAAACAGGGTGAAGCTGCTTTTAGCTGCTATGCTGCTCACAGATGGAGTCAGCTTCCTCATGACCTCAAATCTGCCCCAACTATTGTAACTTTGATTTTAATGCAATTCTTGGTAATGAAAAGCACATTGATTTGCCTCTGTGTATGAAATGTGCTATTCAAATGAAGCTGCTTTTCCTTTTACAAAAGGGTGTTAATCCATTGAGAAAGGGTAAACACATTTGAAAAAGGTTTTCTGCTCTGCCGAGATGGTGATGATGAAAACTGAGAGGATCCCTTTAAGCAGGTCAAAGTAAACAGTTTAAACAGAAAAAATCTGTTAGATCTTCATCATTCAACCAGCACTGTGCAGTAAACTGTTTTAACTATTGTGGTTTTAGATTAAATAACACATCAGAGCCAAACTGCAGAGCTCTGCAGGTAGAATGTCTGATTACTCGAAAGAGAAACATCTGTTTTGTGAGAAATCAGTGGATGTGCTGCTGTTTGTTTTAGAACAAAGCATAACAAAGAGTGACAGGATAACCCATTTGGCAGACTCGTGTCTGCGAGTGTGTGTGTGTGTGTGTGTGTGTGTGTGTGTGTGTGTGTGTGTGTGTGTGTGTGTGTGTGTGGTGTGTGTGTGTGTGTGTGTGTGTGTGTGTGTGTGTGTTCAGCTGTTGGGTTGCGGAGGAGAAGTCAGTGGCAGGAAATTCTTTCTGATAGTGAGAAGCAAAAGGTGCTGTCTGACGGCAGCTAGCTGAAATACAAACTTTGACCTTCTCTCTGGGAGGTTTAGGAGGCGACCGTCTGAAGTGCTGATTGGTTGACAGAGGACATCATCAAACTTGTAAAAGCAAGCTGATTGGATGATTTTGGCAGTTCCTGGCTGGTTTATGGATGGTGTTTTTAGACCATCAATCAGCGTGGGAACTGGGGGTTTGGTGTGTGTGTGTGTGTGTGCACGCGCGTGTGCGTGTGTATGTGTGTCTGCTAATGTGTTGTTAACAAGGCTGAAACAACATGATCACCCACTCAGTTTCCTCCCCTTATCTATTTACAGCAGTGCCCCTATACTGGGAAGCCAAACAATCCAGGGGTATGCTAAAATGGGGTTTCAGTAAGTCTGGACCCTTTAGGGAAATTTAGACCTTTAGAATGATGGGTTTAAAAACAAAACAATCAGAATATTCAGAAATGATTATTTCTTAAACTGGTTGCATCTTTTGAGTTACTCTAATAAATGTTTTTTTTCTCAGTAAAAACAAAAAGAAAACAACAAAAAATGAGAGATTTTTGTGTTTTAAAAATGCCCAGAAAGAGTTCATTTCATTTGTTCCTGGCAAAATGACATTGTTTCATTGATCACTGATTAAGAAATAAGTTAATTAAACCACATTTCCCCCCAAATGAACTAAACCAACCTGAATCAAAGAAACTAACATCTAGTGATTCTCCAGAGGCTTGCAGTCACAGTACAATAACCTGAGTTTCCAGTCCATTGCAGGGCAGAGTAAAAAAAATATAAATAAATACCCATCTATAGTACAGGCCAAAAGTTTGGACACACTCTCTCATTCAATGTTTTTTTCTTTATTTTCATGGCAAAGGGGCCAACAAGGGCTAAACACTCCTGGGAACTCCTTCAAGACTGTTGGAAAACCATTTCCAATGACTACCTCTTGAAGCTCATCAAGAGAATCCCAAAAGTGTACAAAGCAGTAATCAGAGCACAAGGTGGATTTTTTTTTTTAAGAAAATAGAATATAAAACATGTTTTCAGTTATTTCACCATTTTTGGTTAAGTGCATAACTCCACATGTATTCATTCATAGTTTTGATGCCTTCTGGGAGAATCTACCAAGTTAAATGGTCATGAAAATAATAACAACACACTGAATGAGAAAGTGTGCCCAAACCTTTCCAAGTGGTGCTCGCTGCAGAACCACAAAGGCGGAGCTGCACCAGAAGGTGGAGCTGCACCAGAGTCAGCCCCGCCCATTCCAGAATCAGCCCCGCCCATTCTGTCAGTCCAATTCCTTCCAGTTGTCAGACTTTATAACATTCTGGAACCAAAGAGGGTGTTATAGCTAAAAAATGCAAGATTGAGGACGGAGTTGAGAAGTGAATTGAACAGATTTTGTAAAGGTTCCATATAATTAAAAATCTAACTTTTGGAACTTTTAATCATGTTATGTTGTCATTTCCTCATAAGAAACACGCCAAAGCCATTTTTGGCCTCATTCATGCATTTTCTTCCCATCTCAGCTTCAATTTGGTCTCCTCCCCCGAAGCGGGTCTGGTCTTGGTTCTCAAATCTGGATATTCTGTGAATTTTCTGACAAATTATTTCTGAAATGACTTCTACTGAGACACCGCCAGAAAAATCATACATCCCATCTACAAAGACACAACAAATAGGGAAATAAAGAGTAACGCCACCTAATTTTTATCAGATGTGGTGGTGTAGTGGTGATGGTGTCAGGTTGACATGCAGTTTTGCGCAGGTTCGCCTCCCAGCAGTGGAAATAATCCGTATTCTCTTTTCCTGATTTCTAGCTACACTTGCCAGTACTATGTTTACAACAATTTATTGGTATGCCGTTTAACATATAATGACTACTGTGTTTTTTTATTTATTCATTCGTTTATTGAGCCAGTGTGAGTCCATCTGTGAGCAGAGTTTCAACTAAAATGCTGTTTAGGAACGACCAAATTCAAAGAACTTGTAGAGACATAAATATTTTGCTGAAAATGAACATTACAACTAAAATATGAACAAATTAAATGTTTCAGCTGGCTAAATAGATTGTTGCCGACCCCTCCGAGAATCGAACCAGCATCAGCTGAGGGGAAAGCATAATTTAAGTCGGACAAACTTGCCACTGGACTACCAGAACCCACATGGCAATGGTACATGCTGTTGTACAGGAGTTTTATTAGAGCGGCTGTGGGCAGACATTCGCTAAGAGAAACTTTTTTATTTCGGGATATATTCAGACTTTGTCATGTAGCAAGTTATATTTATCTTGTTTAATTGGAGCATAGAACATAGCATTAACGACTGTAAACTAGTAACAGCCGTAATTCATGTGGGTCAGGTCAGTTTGCGATAAAGTTGAAAACAAAAACGGAAGTCAGTGGGCTAGGCTGAGTTTGCGTGAATGGGCGGGGCTGACTCTGGTGCAGCTCCACCTTATGGTGCAGCTCCGCCTTTGTAGTTCTGCAGCGAGCACCCTCTCAACCTTTGGCCTGTACTGTGTATAAATAGAATTCATGCACATCTAAATAAATAATCAATCAACTGGGCTACAGACAGACAGACAGACAGACAGACAGAAAGACAGTGTCACGTTGCGAGTAGGAGGAGGTTAGTACCCAAGATGCAGAACACCAGACGACACAAGGCAGGAGCGATTGTAAAGTAAAATCCTTTTATTAAGATGGAGAACAGAAAATCCAAAAAAGGCAGAAAGCCAAACCTAATATCTAAAACTGAAAGACAAAAACCAAAAGCTCACTTATGAGCAGAAACCTAGTGGGGGGACAAAACAACGCTGACAAACATCAACAATGGACCGACAAACACTAAGAGAAACAGACAGGGTTGTATATACAGGGGTCGGGTGATTAGGAGACGAGGAGCAGGTGTGTGGGGAATTGGCAGGGTCAGATTAACACTTTGTTGTACGCTGGGCAACAATATTTAAGGGCCCCATCATCACGACCCAAGGATCACCATAATATGGTCACATACAGAATATTTTACTGTAATATGCAGTAAATATACGCAATACTTGAATGCCTGACATCACGTCTGCATGAGACTGACTCTCAACTGACGTTCAAAGTCATAGGCAGTGAAGCGTCTCTGTGCATTGCAAAAGCCCGGGTGGACAGTTTGTTGAATATAGGGTGACCATATTTCCATTTCCAAACAAGAGGACAGGAAATCTGTGCCTATGATGTCACACTATGGCAACGCCACACAAACCACGTTGGGACCCATTTTTTTGTAAGAACTAAATTAATATCAGATTCTGCCAATAAAAGGGCTCCAAAACAATTCATGTGTAAATATTTAGCATATTCATTGCAAAATGTCATTTTTCTGCTTTAGTGCAGCAACAAGGTTTTATTAATAAGGAATTATTATGCCTTTTGTTTTACTACACCATCGGTAAGCTTCCTGTGCACAGATTATTAAGGATGCTTGTTTCAGCTGTGAGATTAGATGATAGGATCAATGAAAAAATAAGTTGTCACACACTCCATGGAAACTTTCAGAGAATTCACAAATAGTGGCTTTCAAATGGTTTTGTTACTTTTTGCAAGTTTAGAAAAGCAGCAGATGAGACAGCGTGTCTGATAAGTTAGTTTTTCATCTAATAACATGTCAGCGATGTCTGAGGAGCTTTAATAAACACTGTATAACCAATACTCCTGGAGAGGGTATGAATTACACAGAGGCTTCAGGGGAGCCCAGTTATGGGGGGTGGCGGTGGGTGGGGTCATTTTGCCTTGGCCCCCAAAATGTCTTGAAACGGCCCTGGGTGTGTGACAGAGTTTTGAAGGTGATCTGAATTGTTTCAGATGTATAAATATTACATGTGTAGAACTTATTGTTTTATACAGGTAAAAACGTGTATGGAGATAAATCTACCTACATTTTACTTTTCAACACTTAGTTTTGTTTTCTTGTTTTTATTTAACTATTTTCCTGTCCTGTCTGTCTCTCATCTTCCTGTATCTCCTCTAAACTCTCCAGAAAAACTGCTGCCTGGATTCTTACTTTTTCACCTCATCAGTTACTTTTGAGCAGATCAAAGGGATCTCCTGACCGCAAAGCGGTTTGGTTGCGCCACTTTGAGAATGGGCCGTGCACTGGAAGCAGCTGCCTGGAGCGCTGCGCAACAATGCGCTGTGCCGCTCTCTGCTCAAAAGAGTCCATAAATGATGTAATATCAGTAGAAAGCTTTTTTCCGATATGTGTAGGATATCTAACTCCCCCTTAATTCGATCCCTGCTCCTGGTTGAAAAGCTGGACATTTTCATCAATACAAGAACCCCCAGTCCAAACGCCCAGACAGAGAGTGAAAAGTGGACATGTCCGGGGAAAACCGGACGTACGGTCAACCTAGTTTAATATAAAGCAGGAGATTACAGATAGGCCTACAGTATTTTGCTCGTGCCCTTGCTGCCCTGGGCCCTTTAGAGATCGTGGGCCCTGGGCAATTGCCCAGTTGCCCATATGGTTAATCCGGCCTTGGGAATTGGCCACAGGTGAAACTAATGAACTGGGGGAAGAAGCAGAAATAAGCAGGGGGAAAACTACACTCAACAAAAATATAAACGCAACACCTTTTTTTCCTGCTCCGATTTTTCATGAGATGGACTTAAAGATCTAAAATTCATTCCAGATACACAATGTTACCATTTCTCTCAAACATTGTTCACAAATCAGTCTAAATGTGTGATAGTCAGCACCTGTGCTCTGCTGAGATAATCCGTCCCACCTCACAGGTGTGCCACATCAAGATGCTGATCTGACATCATGAGTAGTGCACAGGTGTACCTTATACTGCCCACAATAAAAGGCCACCCTAGAATGTGCAGTTTTTTTGCTTTTTGGGGGGTCTGGGGACTAAGAACCGGTCAGTATCTGGTGTGACCACCATTTGCATCATGCAGTGCAACACATCTTCTTCACATAGAGTTTATCAGATTGTCAATTGTGGCCTGTGGAATGCTGGTCCACTTCTCTTCAATGGCTGTGTGAAGTTGTTGGATATTAGTGGGAACTGGTACACGCTTTCGTATACGCCAGTCAAGCACATCCCATACATGCTCAACGGGTGACATGTCCGGTGAGTATGCTGGCCATACAAGAACTGGGACATTTTCAACTTCCAAGAATTGTGTACAGATCCTTGCAACATGGGGCAGTGCATTATCTTGCTGAAACATGAGGTGATGTTCATGGATGTACGGCACAACAATGGGCCTCAGGATCTCTTCACGGTATCTCTGTGCATTCAAAATGCCATCAATAAAATGCACCTGTGTTCTTCATCCATAACAGATGCCTGCCCATACCATAACCCCACCACCACCATGGGTCACTCGATCCACAACATTGACATCAGCAAAGCGCTCACCCACACAATGCCACACACGCTGTCTGCCATCTGCCCTGAACAATGTAAGCGGAGATTAATCCATGAAGAGAACACCTCTCCAACGTGCCAGACGCCATCGAATGTGAGCATTTGCCCACTCAAGTCTGTTACGGCGACGAGCTGGAGTCAGGTCAAGACCCCGATGAGGGCGAGGAGCATGCAGTTGAGCTTCCCTGAGATGGTTTCTGACAATTTATGCAGAAGTTGTTTGGTTATGCAAACCAATTGTTTCAGCAGCTGTCTGAGTGGCTGGTCTCAGATGATCTTGGAGGTGAACCTGCTGGATGTGTTGGTCCTGGGCTGGTGTGGTTACATGTCATCTGCGGTTGTGAGGCTGGTTGGATGTACTGTCATATTCTCTGAAATGCCTTTGGAGACGGCTTATGGTGGAGAAATGAACATTTAATGCACGAGCAACAGACCTGGTTGACATTCCTGCTGTCAGCATGCCAATTGCACGCTCCCTCAATGCTTGTGGCATCTTTGGCATTTTGCTGTGAGACAAAACTGCACATTCCAGGGTGGCCTTTTACTGTGGGCAATTTAAGGTACACCTGTGCACTACTCATGATATCGGATCAGCATGTTGATGTGGCTCACCTGTGAGGTGGGGTGGATTATCTCAGCAAAGCAGAAGTGCTCACTATCACACATTTAGACTGATTTGTGAACAATGTTTGAGATAAATGGTAATATTGTGTATCTGGAATGAATTTTAGATCTTTAAGTCCATCTCATGAAAAATCAGAGCAGAAACAAAGTTGTTGCATTTATATTTTTGTTGAGTGTATATCTAAACCTGTAAACCAAAGCTACTAAAACACCCAAACACAACTTAAACAATGTAGAACAAAGACACAGGGGAATCTAAAAATAAGTAAACGGATGATCTAAGTTGGGAAGGGAACACACACTAAAGGAGACTAAAGAACAAGTGGAGAGAGAGAACTAAGGAGAACATGGGGGAAACCTTGAGGGAGCTGGGGACAAGAAGGGCTGGGGACTACAAGGACCCAGAACACTAGTGGACACCCGAGGGGAACCTGGATGGGGCTGGGGACCAAAGGGACACTGAATCTGAGGGGACACCTGGAGGGAGAACAGGAGGGGACTGGGGACCACAAGGACACAGAACATGATAGATAGATAGATAGATAGATAGATAGATAGATAGATAGATAGATAGATAGATAGATAGATAGATAGATAGATAGATAGATAGATAGATAGATAGATAGATAGATAGATAGATAGATAGATAGATGATAGATAGATAGATAGATAGATAGATAGATAGATAGATAGATAGATAGATAGATAGATAGATAGATAGATAGATAGATAGATAGATAGATCATGTTATTTATTTAACACACAATAAAATTAATTTCTCCATACCATAAGCAATACTTTGTTTTTAGACATCTCCATGACAACAAGGAAAGACACCAAGACACCATCAATGACAAGTTAATGAAGAAATGTTAAATGGCCTGTATTTGATATGGTGCCTTCAAGATTCCTAGAAAACCCAAAGTGCACAATTTATCATTCACCCATTCACACCCACTTGCTCTAAAGGAAAAGAATGGTGAACTTGTGGACCAGCTGGAGAATTTTTACTCCATAAAAAATGAGGCAGAAGAGAAGTTTTCTACAGAGCTGAAGGTCTTTAAACCCCAGCTGGAGGAGAAAAGCGTCTGTGAGAAACTAGAAACCAGTTTCAATGAAGCAAAGCAGCTGAAACATAGCCGAGAGGCTGAACTCGACAAAAATGTGTTCGGATGTGTGAGAATTCTAATGTCAAACAGGAGGTCTGGGATTTAAAACAGACAAACTGAACTCAGAGATGTGATGGAAAAATGCAACTCTGAGAAACTCGATTCAGACAAGAAATTTGTTCAGGAGCTGCAGAAATTAGAGAACAAGCTTGGGAAAGAGCAAGAGTTTAGACTGAGTTTGGAGTCTGAGCTGATCCAAAGCGAGCACCAAAGTGAGAACTATGGAGAAATCAGAGACCGACATCCAGAGTATAATTGTAGCTGTAGACCTTCAGCTGGACCAGAGACACGTTAACAGGCAGTATGCGCAGGAATTAGAAGTCCTAACCAGCAGTTTCAAATACAACCAAGTTCTATGGTCCAGTCCAGTTCTGAATATAATTCACAAGAACCACAAACATCTGTGGAGAAAAACCTGATGAAGTGACTAGTTCAGAAAATCTTAACAAGGATTGTCAAACGAAAACAAACCCTTCACCCAAAGACAACTTCAGGCCCAAATAAGACATTCCACAGTCAGGCACCAGAGGACTTCTTGTCATGGTCTGTGGTGAGCCTCCTGCATGTAACCCTGTTTTCCTCTGAGCATTGTGTCAGGTGGGCGTGCAGCTAAGCCTGTCATCAAGGTCCAGGGGATTTTAGGAGCAGTGTGACACTTCACTTCGCCGGATGATTACTCTGTTTGGGTAGCTCTAGCCTTTTACCTGTCTCGATCTCGTGTATTTTCTAGTTCCTGTGCGCTTGTTTGATCTCATGAATTTTTGCTGGATTTCCTGTCGCCAGAAAATCCTGACTACTCTTCCCCGCTCTGCTCCAGGCTTCGCTCCACACCCCACCATCTCCATAACCAGCTTGGACTCCTGCAACCCAGATCATGCTGTCTCCTCCCCTGGCCGCCCGCTCTCAGCCGCTCACCTGCTCACACCAAACCTCTGCTCCTACCTCCCCTCTGGTTCAACGGTTGCTTCACCTTCTGGATCCTTCCTGCTCACCTGGACCTGACCTAGTCCTTCCTGAGCCTCTCACCACTACCTACAACCAGTAAGCTCCCTTCTTAAGATTATCCTCCGTCATTCCCACCAAATACTTACTCTGTCTCCCTCCTCAGAATCTCCTCCCGGAATCTTGCTGCCAGTCCTGCACTGCGTCTGTTCCCGTTTTGCCCGTCACTCTTCATCTCAGTGTTGTGATTCTGCATGTCGTGGGTCAAGAAACTGCCACCCACCATGACACTTCTATGTGGAAATCCTTCAATAGCTAATTGATGATTGTTTTATTTTACTGCACTTTGTTTTACTAATTTTATAATTTTATGTTTTTATAGCTTCTTTTTTTGTAGTTTGTGAGAGTGAAACAGGTCTGGGGGTCGAGCTTCAGCTCCGTGGAGGGCAGAAGCCCACTCCTTGCAGATGCTGGACTCCAGAGCTACTGAGAAGAAGAGACACTGGCAGGTGTGGATATGGTAAATGACCAGGGACGGACTGGAACTAAAAAACAGCCCTGGACTTTGACTAGGCCCGGCCCAAAGTAATCGGCGCGTGGAAAATCGGCAGCAAAAACATGTGGTCAAACCATCAAAATTATAGCAACAGTGCTAATGTTGACTATATGTTGTATTAAAAGCTGTATTACTGATAAGCTTAATCATTTATGCAGTGATTAATCTTTTTACTGCACAGATAATACCACATCTAAATGAAAATGCAACATTACAAATGTGACTTCTGTATTTAGGACTTTCAAAGTTTGTGAGCCATTAACTGTAACACTACTACCAACCTTTTTACATAAAACCACAACATATTTTTTATTACCCACTGCATGTGGCCTTTTACAGCAAAAATGTTGAAATTTAGCTGTTATCATAAAATAAAACTGCAACCTAAACATGAATTCCTAACATCAATCCTTGCAGATGTTTCTCTTACATTCCATGCTTACTTCCCCTGGATCTGCCTGTGGAACCAGCGCATCTTTCTGTCCCTCATTACTGCTGGCATGTTGCTGTGTAGTTATCTGCCTGACTTCTTCACTGCTGTGAACCTGCTGCGAGGTGCTGCTGGCTGTGCTGCTAAATATGTTGGTTAATTTGTGACATTGACCCCGGCTTTCCACGGGAGCCGTCAGCAGCACGTTACTGCAACAGCACATCATAGCTGCTGATAGGAGCCGCTGTGGTCAACAGAACCTTTTCCACTGGAGCCGTCAGCAGCGCGAGTCGGCCGCGTCTCAGGAGCAGCATGTCGCGGCCTTTGCGCGCTGGTTCTATTTTCTACGCGCGAGGCCTCTGAAATGGGTCAAGTTCGACATTTTTGGGGAAGTAAAGACAGGAAATCGGACGCGGAAATGGAGAGAAGCATCCGAGATTTTCAGAATAAAGAACGTACTGCCTTCCGGTTGCTTTACTTTAAAAAAGGTTACTAACTGTGCGGCCCCGTGAGAAGTTATCACCTAGCTAGCGGTCTTCTTTGTTTTTCAGGTCCGTATTGGCAATTATAAAACGGACAGAACATAAAACACAAACCATGTTGTAGTTTTCTCCTGCTTGTTGTTGTGTTGACTGACGAAGTCACTCGTGTGACTTCGTGCTCTGTCGGTGACAGCTGCTCCCCTGCTGCTTCGCATCTCGTGGGAAGGGCCAAGCAGCAGCTTACGCGAGCAAGACGTGCTGCTGCAGTAACGTGCTGCTGACGGCTCCCGTGGAAACCCGGGGTTAGAGGCTTCAGCATCTAATGCCCGCAATTTTTTTTCTTTTGCCTTCTCAGCCCCACCCTTTTCTTTCCTTTTTTTTTGTACTAGCGGCGGGGTTTTGTATCGTTTTTTTCTACTGCCTTTGCCTCCTCTCCGCTTCAGCTTCTTCTTCTCCTTGCCTGGCGGCAACAGCCAGTTTAGCTGGCATCCAACTTAGAGGTGCAGTGCTGCCACCTAGAGTGCTGGAGCGTGAAAGAGCTTTGAGGGGGGGGGGGGGGGGGGGGATACAGGTGTTGAAAGCGTGCGTGGAGAGTGGTGGGCCGGCCCACCGGCCGTCCTGGAGTACTGGCTGTTTTGTGATTCTCCAGAATCCACAGATGGCCAGTCCGCCCCTGTAAATGACCTGCACTTATCAGAGGACTCCAAAGTGCTTTACACTACAGTGTATCATTCATCCATTCACACACTGATGGTGATTAGCTACACTGTAACCACAGCTGCCCTGGGACACACGGACAGAGGTGAGGCTGTAAAATCAGGCATGGTGGTTAAATGTCTTGCCTAAGGGCACAATGGCAGACAGAGCAGGGCTCAAACCTGCAACCTTACAATTACATGGCGGACACTTACCTTGTCATCAACCCAAAAAGTTCCACCACTGGTAAACCAATAAAACCACTGAAGCCTTCATATACCCTTTATGCGAACTCACAACTTTAAATACTGACTCTCTTCTAATCACATTTCATACAAATTATACTTTTAATCAGAGGCAAAAAGACACAAAAATAAATTTCAACATTTGTGAAAGTAACAAAATCTTTTAGCTACCCAATATAACTGCAATGAGGTGTTTTGAATATTTCAAGATTTATTATTTTTTCCAAATAGTTCCTTCCAAATGATTAAAGTTGCAATTCGGCGACTAGGCACATGGAGACAACAGGACAGGTGACCATTAGATCTGTGAAGACGTCATGGATAAATGATTCCTGAGTGGGAGCAGCTGGGATTAATAGCAGTTCATGAACATTTAGCATTTTGTAATTTACATTAAATCTGATGCAAAGAATATGTTCTAACAGGGCATTTCTAGACTCACCCATCAACATTTGCTCCCTGATTTTCCAAACTGAGATCACTCTGTGATCTGTTAGATACTGATGACTTAGAAGTGCTTTGTTTGGATGTGGTTGCATCACAGAAACAAAAAAAGAATAAATAAATAAATCATTATCTGAGACCATGGTCTTGAATCGGAAAAGGGTAGAATGCCTTCTTCAAGTCAGGGATGAGGTCCTGCCCTAAGTGGAGGAGTTTAAGTATCTCGGGGTCTTGTTCACGAGTGAGGGAAAGCTGGAGCATGAAATCGATAGGCGGATTGGTGCTGCATCTGCAGTGATGCGGGCGTTGTACCGGTCTGTCGTGGTGAAGAGAGACCTGAGTCAGAAGGCGAAGCTCTTGATTTACCGGTCGATCTACGTTCCTACCCTCACTTATGGTCATGAGCTTTGGGTAGTGACAGAAAGAACGAGATCACGGATACAAGCAGCCAAAATGAGTTTTCTCCACAGAGTGGCTGGGCTCTCCCTTAGAGATAGGGTGAGAAGCTCAGTCATCTGGGAGGAGCTTGGAGTAGATCTGCTGCTCCTCCACATCGAGAGGAGCCAGTTGAGGTGGCTCGGGCATCTGGTCAGGATGCCTCCTGGACGCCTCCCTGGTGAGGTTTTCTGGGCATGTGCAACCGGGAGGAGACCTAAAGGTAGACCCAGGATGCGGTGGAGGGACTATGTCTCTCACCTGGCCAGGGAACGCCTTGGGATTCCCCCAGAGGAGCTGGCCCAAGTGGCTGGGGAGAAGGAAGTCTGGCTGGGCCTCTCGACTTATGCTACTGCCCCCACGACCCGACTCTGGATAAGCGGATGAAAATGGATGGATGGATGGAATAAATCGTTATTCTGGTCACCAATAAAGTCCGAGTCATTTAGCTCTATTACAGCTAGAGCAGATGTGCAGGTGATTCTGGAGTGAAAACCAAATAAAAGTATGATTTCAAAATGAAAGGGGAGGGGACAAAATACTTTTAACCCTTTAAGCACCAAAGTCGCAAAACTGCGACAAGCAGCAATGTTGGATTTAATAAGCCACATCAGCAGACATGAGCCCTCATGCAGTTAATACGTTACACAGTGGGGTGGCAGACACCTGTAACTTCAATCCAAGCAGCATTTGTGGGTGTGTTTCTATTCAAACTTTTGGAGTATTTAGAACTTGAACCCCGCCCACCAGTTGCAGAGTCGCGGGACTTGTCAGAGCAGTCAGATCGAGTGAGAGCGAGCGAGTGGTAGAAGAAAAAAAACAATGCAGAGAGGAATGTTCAGTGCTGACGAAGCTCTTTGTGTAGTACTGCCAGATTCGGATTTGAAGGAAGAATATTTCCTTTTGATCTGCAGTCTTCTAGTGAGACGGAAAGCGTGGCTTCAGCGCGCAGCAACAGGGAGTCTGACGACGCGGTTGCACAAGCAGCCCATTCAGGCCTTACCTTGTCCGATGTTCCGCGTCACCGTGTCCGTGGTGGGGGAAAGACACGTGGCGGGGGGGCTCGAGCAGCTCGTACCGGGTTTGATCCTTCGCTCCACCGTGCCGGGGGGGTGGGGGGGTTGGGGTTGTGCCGGTGATCAGGCCGGTGAAAACTCCGCTGGTGATCGATTCAGCCCCGGGGGTGTAAACTGCGGGAATTGCAGCAGGAGGGGGAGGAACCGCGGGAAAAAAAATCACTGCTAGCAGGGTGGTGGCCCAACACAGCCTCAGTGACAATAATAATGATGATGGCTGGGTGAAGAGGAACAGTATTCCAAGTGGATCAGGCATTTTGATGAGCCAGTTGGATACTGTGGAGACAGGGATCTGTCAAATTCAGAACACACTGATTTTCTGTCAGTTTTTTTGGATGAGGAATTCTGGACCCTCATCACAACTGAAACTAACCGATATGCTCACCAGCATTTAGAGAGGGAGGAACTGAAATCTAATGACTGGTACAATGTACTGTCCCATAAATGAAAGCATTCATTGCCATTCAGTTCTGCATGGGGCTTGTGGAAAAGCCTGAGATTGAAGATTTTATATACAGTATATATATATATATATATATATATATATATATATATATATATATATTTATATATATATATATATATATATATATATATATATATATATATATATATAAACAAAATAACCTAAAGAAGGGATGAGTGAAATGTGCTCATGACACTGAAGCACCAAAAACAGTGTTCTTGATTGATATGCAGTAAATATAACAAAATACCAATAAAGTAATAAATATTATATATATATATATATATATATATATATATATATATATATATATATATATATATATATACATACATACATAGTTATATATGCCTACATAGGAATATGTATATATGTATTATAAACAATAACAACACTAAGAAAATAAGATAAATACATTAAAAAAATCTGCAAATGTGATGCAATCCAATATGGCTTCCACCTGATGATGTCATAACATGCAAATTATGTGATTGAATTTGTTCCTATCACAAAATTTGGCTCATACTGAAGATTTTTCTAACACACAATATTCCTCTATCTCTAACCAGATTTAAGCTACAAGCTCTTTAAATGGTGATATAAAAAAATCATATCTTACTGAAAAAACTATGGCACCTAAAGGGTTAATACCATCTTTTTATTGATAACATGGATGTTGTTAGGAAACAAAACGTAATTAAAATAAAGAATTCAAGAAAGTGCTAAAACAATCAAATGAATTAGTTATTTCAACATTTTTTTCAGTGCTGTAATCACTTCATGTAAATTATGGTCTGATTTAGCTAATTTAATTCTCGCCAGTGTCAGAATTTACCGACTTCTTCAAGTGTTCCATTTTTCATCTTCGAGTCATGACATGTATCAAAAGAATGTGGCTTTTTTAACAATCTTCTGGCAAATTCTGAACCATTAGAATCAAAGAAAACAAGCAAAGTCACATTACCATTCATTATGAACAGACCTGCTTTCTATTTGATGCTCCAAATGAAAAGACCACAATAATGAGTCTGAGTGACATGAGAACTACAGATGAAAACGCCATTAAACAAAAAAAGTCATGTTCCCTTATTGCTAAAAAGCACAATCATTGACTTTTTTTTTTTTTTTTTTTTTTACAAACATCTGTGTTCCTGAACAGCAGTCTCCTTTTCTTCCTCCTTCTTTTGTGTCAGCTTCCGTTTCGCCTGCAGGGAGAAACAAATTCAGCAGCACTGAAGTTTCCCACTGCCGTTTCATTTGAATAGTAACATATTGAGTTTCTCAGCTTGGACCAGCTCTCAGTGAACTGACAGAAATCACCCCAATTTGTCTTTCCTTTTCAGAATAGCCGCCAGTCATAACACAGTGCTTAATGAAAGAAAAGAAAGCCAAATCCCTGAAAGAGAGCAGCAATCCCAGATGAGTTTGGTGAAGTGTTGCTGTGTGGGCCTGTTGTGGTCTGAATGTGAAATACAGATTACAGTATTAACCATTTCAATCACTTTGTGGTTTCTGTCAAGCACCAACGTCAGACTGTGACGGTGACTCTCCCTTGATTTTTTTTCAGGAAGCTATACCTTTATGCTCTTACTACACTTGTCGACAACTCCCAATTAGCACAGATGTAATAAAAAATGGGAGTAGATTATTTTTTTGGCCATTATACTTTTGTATCACCGCTATCTAGATTATAAAAATAATTCATATAATCTATATTGCTTAAAAAAATTAATTATTCTTAACATCTTAAAAGGACTTCACGGACTTTTGAATTTTTATGCTCGCGATTGCCCCCTCAGGCCAAAAGCGTAACGGCAGCTTCAATAGTAGGCTCGTGCACGAGGCGGGCATGCTGTACGTGCACACCCCTTAATGAAAATAACAGCTGAGACAGTCCCGTGTGTGTGTGTGTGTGTGTGTGTGTGTGTGTGTGTGTGTGTGTGTGTGTGTGTGTGTGTGTGGCCCGGAGGACAGAGGACAGGAGAACGCGCAGCTAATTAATTAAATAATTTAGTTCTGTACCTTTCTCTTCAGCACAGCCGACAAAGGCTTATGATGGGTCAGACCTCCTGAATGCTCAGATCATTCCCTTCCCTTGCTTGAAAAATTGTTCCAAAATGAAAGTTGAAACCACATCTTTTTTATCTGTGAATTCAGTGCCGTTCGGCGAGTCTCAAATAAAAATTTGGGCATCTTACTGTAAAAAAAAAAAAAATACCATTAATGTAAAAATTAAACTTTAAATAAACTATGTTCACACCCAGAATTGAACCCAGGTCTTCTGCATGGGAATCATTCATCTTACAAGGTGAGCTACACTCTAGTAACATTCACAGTATCTGTAACTTTTATGTCCTTGATGACACCTGAAACGTCAAACCAAAGAACGGTTTGAAGCGAAAATGGCTATTTTGTTGGTAATTTGCAAGGAAATATCTAGAAGAAAGTTCTACAGAAAGTAGCTAATTGTCCTCGGACATGTAGCTACTGTAGGTTTGTCACTAGGCGTTAGGAACAGCAACAAAGTCGCACTACCTCTCTCTCTGCTGCTAAAGCTACTGATAGCAAATGCTACGGGCTATGCCTGAGAGTGAACGCGCATGAAGCAGCCTGCTCGACCCGAGCATCTCTCTTTTTCTGTGATTTTACAGAAAAACAGGCAATCACAGTAAAAATGCCAGGGCTCATTCTACAGGACCAGGGCATTGCAGGAGAATGTATGAAGAAGACATTTATTATTTCTACACATGTTTTGGCTGTCAAACTTCCATAATGCCCCTTTAAATTGAAAGTTCAGCTACTTTGAAATAGGTTTTAGTGAAAACATTATGAATAATTCACATCTTAATTGCTGTAAATAGCTCTTTGAATAGCCTCAGTTAATTCTGAATAAATTGATGAGCTAACCACTAGCTACAATGGGACATGAGTGGATTACTGTTGTCAAAAACAAAATCCAAATAGTTTTTTATTAACATTCAGACAATCTTTTTTCTATTTTACTTACCTCTGTCCAATTCATTTTACAGGAAACTCTGGCAGATTTGTTTTATATTCCTGCTAGAAGTCAGTGACTTGATGCAATTTGCCGGGTTCCTTATACAGGAAACTTTTTTCTGATTGGCTTAATGAACTGACCTGTATTAGAATGTTTACTATGTGAAGTGCCTTGAGACGACTCTTGTCATGAATTGGCGCTATATAAATAAACTTGAACTTGAACAGAAGTGCAACAGCTAGCTGCTCCATTACTTGCTTCCGTAAATAAAGTCAGAATTCTTCATACATTCAAAATATAACACTGGCCACACCTGCTACACCAGGGTTGCACTCCACACAGACACCTTGGCTCTCTCGCAACACTTTTTCCTCTGCAGACCTGCCCCCTTTCAGTACTTGTCACAGGTCTCGGAGCCAGACAGGCTGTTTGCATCTTCTTTCAGTCTGCCCCATCTTCGTTGGTGCCTGCGTTTGTGTGCCTCCTCAAGCTGATTGCTTATCAGCTCCAGATGCGCATGAGTGGGCTCTCGTAAGCATCCCAGGTGTGCACCGCAACAATGAATAAGGTGAACAGCTATGAAATGCCTTAGAAAATCAGTGTTATGTGAAAATGTGCACCCTCATCAAAAACTGTCCTCATACCTATAGGGTTTGGGAAATTGAGTGCTTTAAGAGCTCAATATATATTACCTCTACTTATGACTAATAAGCTGTGATACTCTCATCTAAATATAGAATATTAACCCTGCTTGGTCTTTGTGTGTTTATCAGAAGATTCTAGGATTCTTTATTTATTAAGGGATTGTACACACTTCGTTTTGATTCAGAAAAGAGTCAGGTTTTTAAAAGTAAGAATTTATTTAACAACAATTAAAACATGACAAGTTAACTAACATTTACTGTGATGGATGGAACTAAATGTGATTTTTGAACCTATGTGTGAATGCAATGTTAGTCAGAACTTCCGTATCTAGGAGAGCTGAGTTCTGGATGTAAAATAATTTGGTTTGTGCTAAGCTATGAAGTTGATTATCAAAAGAACATCAGACGCAATCTGTGTGTCTACTTCACCCGTTCTCGGAGACCCTCTTGGTGGATCAGAGAGGTCGGATGACCTCTTGCACCGAAGGGCTGTAGAATACCGTGGCACCGATTCTTCAGTCCAGAGATGTCTCGAGTCACGACAGATGGATGGAACCGCGCGTCTGGGACTCTTTAAGGAGTCAGAACAATATCAGCCCGTTCTGCGGAACTGTTTGCTGTATCAGCTTCGCAGATGCAAAAATGTTTTGACGATGTGTCAAAAGCTTTGATGGTTAAAGAGGGTTTTGCTTCAGAGGGCCGTTCTGAAGCTTTCTCTAGAACTGAGGAATCACCAGAGTGACCTGGTTTGAATGTTCTCATGTTATGACTTGTGTAGCCAACCAGAGGTTGACAAGTTTGAGGAATATCACCAAGAATCTCAGAAACACGCCTTCCTTGATACCGGACGCTCTGATCTTTGGTAAAGGGCTATTTATGTCTCATGAGTTTAACTTAATCTTACTTTGTTCTTGTGTGAGTGCAAGTGGTGATGACCTTGTCATATAAACATGCTGAAACATATTTCAATCACAGTAATCATAACAAAACATTCATTTCAAACTTATTGAGCACAGATTAATAAAACATTTCATTATATTATAATTACTATAAGTAGCAATAAACAAATGTGTATTTAATGATTATCTAGCTTATAAATTGTAGAAGTTCATATCTAATTTAGAAAGTCATTCTTTGATTTAGCAACTAATCCGGGCTGCAAGTGTTCCTTAAATGGAGGCATGAAGAATCCTGAAAGATTGGACCTTGAGGAGAGAACATTGTTGACATTTCGTTATCTGTGTTCAGAGCTGATGTCACGCTGTGAGTAGGGGGAGGTTCGGACCCAAGATGCAGTTACCATGATGACACGAGGCAGGAGTTGAAATAAACATAAAAATCCTTTATTAGGAGTGATTGTCCAAAGTAAATCCAAATGGGGCAGAAAGCCAAAACCAAAAATCCAAAAATCCTAGTATGAAAACCAAGAGACCTAGAGACAAAGTGCTCTCTTAAAGAGCTGACCTGGAGATTTCAAAAAATTCCTAGAGACCAAGAGAGGGGGGCGAGACAACGCTGACACAAACAATGGACCAACAACCGCACTGGACGCAGACAGGATTATATACACACGGGCTGGGTGATTAGAGAATTGTGCACATGTGAGACCAATAAACAGAGGAGGAACACAACGGAGCAGGGGAGAAAACCAGACCTAAACATGGGGAAGGGAGCAAAATGAACTAGAGGGAGAAAGCTAAATAAAACACTTGACAGAAGACTAATGATAAAAGGTGTCCAAGGAAAAGCGTAAGGGAAACCTAGAGAGCCTGGAGGAAGTTGGGGACACACAGGGACGCTGAAACCTGGGGGGGAACACCTAAGGGGAAAAAAACCTGGAGTGGGCTGGGGAACACAAGAAGGCACATGAGGAGGGATGCAGACAAGGAGATACATGAGGAACACAAGGAGACACATAAGGGAAACCTAGAGAGGGATGGAGAACACAAGGAGACACATGAGGGAGACGCAGGACACAGACCATGACAGCTGCAGGCTCTGAGCTCCAGCTGGTGAGATGAAGACAGGCTGATTTAAAGAGGACACATGCAGTCTCTTGTCTCCTTTTTGACCAGATGTTGAATGGTCAAACTGTACCTAAAAACTGACCATTGCTGGACGTTATACTCCAAATGAGGTGTGTGCTTCTATGCAAAATTGTTCTAAATTTGACATAGCAGAATACATTTTGTAAATATGATCATGTCTCTCTAGTTCTGGAAATCCTGCACTGGTTGTCTGTTGACATGAGAGTTCGTTTTAAGATCTTTTTATTGGTTTTTGAAACATTGAATTGACTTGCTCCACCATACCTGGTGTCCTAACTCCCGCCATACGCCCCAACTCAGTCGCTTTACTTGGAGAGTAATTTGTTACAGTCCCGAGGTCACGTCTGAAGATGCGGGGAGATAGGAATTTCTGCGTGGCTGGCCTAAGCTCCGGAATGCCCTTCCACTAAATGTTAGGACCTGTACTTCTGTGGCGGTTTTCAAAACAAGACTAAAAACTGACTTTTAGGATCTGGCTTTTAACTAGTCTTATTTCTTTGTGCAATCTGATCATGTTTTATTCTTGGTTTCTATCTTGTTTTAACTTGTTTTTAGTTCAGTTGTTTTTTGAATGCTTTTAATTGTTAATGTTCTGTAAAGCACCTTGGTGGCACTATGGTGGCGTAAGGCACTGTATAAATTAAGGTTGAGTTGAGATTTCTAGGATATCTATTTCAGGAAGCAATCGTTACCTGCATTTATTTCACAAAAGCACAGAAAAAACATCTTTATTTGTTATATATTAAGCAATCAGGATATGTTTTCCCAGTTAAAAGGAAAAAAAGTTCAAGATGTTTTTGTGACTTGGAGTGGGTTCAAATTCCTTTTGTGTAGAAAACTGGCACAAGCTGTTGGAGAAATTTTAGGGATCCTAAGTCGCGTCATCTGTTTCTGGACCATGGGTCCTCGGAAGAACGAAAACCTGAATGTAAGTCAATGGGGCTAAAAATGCAATTTTCTAAATTTGTTTGTTATGTGCATGGATTTCGTATATGACATCCGTGAATTTTAAAGGTGCATTTTGATGCCAAGAACGCGCTTATTTCCGAACGGGGGGAATGTCATTTTAGGTTTTGTGTGAAAATAAGTCCAGGACTACAAATGTGCATCACCTAGTTAAATCACCAAACCAGACATGGAGAACAGCAGAGGAAAAATGGTTGTAAGTTCAGCAAACTTCAAATCCTTCCATCAAGAGGAAAGAACCACCATAAATCTGGTCATGTGATAAGTAGCAGCTACGCTAGGGGAGAGGAGATTCTGTGGTGATGTAATATTTGCAACGTACCGACGTCTGATTTGTAGTCATGCTAATTACGAACTTTTACAAGCTTAAGAACCTCAAAATATGTGACTGGTGTGGTTGAAACGCACATCATTACTTTTCATTTAAATTGAAGTACATCATATGTGCGCTCCAGGGCATAAGAAGAAGAAGAAGAAAATATCATTTCTATAGCGCCTCTTAAGATAAAAATCACGAGGCGCTTCGCTTTGTAAGGCAAAGCGGATTAGAAAACAGCTCTTTTAGCCCCGTTGACTAGCATTAATTTTTTTGTTAGGGTGTTTAACAATTCCAAAGCGTCTGGCCTCTCAAGGCAATGTCTTGCTAGGCCAGGCGCCTTGCTTACGAGGACACTGTCCTTACTTGGTCAAAGAAAACGGTTAAATGGATCAGACTTTTATCTAGTGATGGCGGTTTCCGAGGTTGTCACATCACGTGACAACTGAGGTAACGTTATATTTTATATGTATACATTTTAATATAAATGTATAATGAGCCTTTCACTTTGTAAATTGTGCAGATATTAGTTAAACTGAATATGTAAGCGAGTTACTACCTGCTAGCCACTGAAGCTGCAACTACTAAGCAACTGACCTATTGCTTTGAATATAAAAAACATTTTAGATATAAGCCAAATTGCTAAAATTTTGTTGACTGACATTTAAACTACAATTCCCTTTATTAAGGCTTAGAGCATTCTGCCCTAAACTGCTTGCAACTGATTCAAAATGTAGTGGCCCGCCTTTTAACAGGGACAAGGAACCGTGATCATATCACTCCAGTGCTTACTTCCCTTCACTGGCTATCAGTCACTGATCCGCCGTCCTTTAGAAAATACTGCGGTGTATTCTGGGAAATGTTTGACGAAGGCCGGGCTACAAGACACCTCTGGTGTTTCTCAATGTCAAGGTGCCTGGCCTTGTGAGGCAATGTCTTGCAAGGCCCGACACATTGCTTACAAGGACACTGTCCTTCCTTGGTCAAAGACAATGGTTAAATGGAACAGACTTACATCACGTGACTGTGGCTTCTGCGGCAGTCACGTAAAGTCACGTGACACAGGAGATAACATTATATTTTAAAGGTATAAGTTTCAACATAAAAACATAACAAGCCTTTTACTTTTTAAATTGTGTATATATTTGTTAAATTAAATATGTGAGCGAGTTACTACCCGCTAGCCACCGAAGCTGCAACTACTAAGTCACTAGCCAGCAATATAGAACTTTTTGGGATCTAAAAAATAACATTTAAAATTAGTTGACTTACATTTAAACTTGAAATTTGCTCCCGAGGTATCTGCCGGCTTCTGGTCCCCCATCCTTTTGCAAATACTGCAGTGTATTCTGGGAAATTTTTGACCAAGTTTAGGCCACAAGACACCTCGGGTGTTTCTCAGTGTCAAGGTGCCTGGCCTTGCGAGGCAATATCTTGGTAAAACATGAACATTGGAACACGCCTTGGCGGTTCCTGATGACGTATCTCCTAGGCAACCAGGGCGAGACCAAGACACCAAGGTGAGGTTCCTTGGCTTTGAGAAACAATAAAACAACAACAGCCTTCAACAACAACAGCCTTCTCTGTCATGAGTGAATATTGGTAAGTCTAATTCACAAAGCGATGTAGAATGGTCAGGCTTTTCAAATCCTAGGTTTTCAACGCCTCTTTTCTATCAGAAGCTAATGCCGGATATAGGTGTAGGAGACACAGAATGACTGATTATAATCAGAATGAAATATTAAAACAATATTTTTTCAGTTGAGTCATTTAAAGTACGTTGCTTTCACTTACATATTGTGTTGGTTCCTGAACATGTTTTCAAAAACCTGTGATAAAGTGATTTTAGAACAAAGTTGTCTCATCAAAGGCTCTGATTTTGATAATTCAGGATAATTTTAACCAATACTTCATTGTATTCTGAACATAGGATGGTTTAATGGTCAGGATAACAAAGAGGATAAACAGTTGGTGTCCGATTCTTATAACCATTTCTTTACTCTGAATAATGACTGTTTTGGTTTAGCATTTTCACAACTCAAAGCTGGTATTGTGTTAATGTTTGTGGCAACCCAAAGGTTTCCAAGACGTATTTTTTTCTCTTTTTGTAAGTTGCCCCAATTCCTAAAATGGTCCATTTTCCTACCATGTCCAAGCCATGATGTATAGAGTATATGAACCAAACACTCATGAAATTCTAGCTGCAGTTTCAGGTGGAGGTCCACATAAATGTTTTGTTACAGCAGGTCATATATGTGGCTTGTGGATAATGCCATAATCTGTCACTGTGCAGCATATGGACGACTTGGTGAATGCTCCAACATGCTGAAGTAATCAACTAAAAGTATCACATTGTACAATGTGAGACTTGATCAAAGATGATATTCACACTATGGATATTCAAATCCATTGAGAGACAAATGACCAAGAAATGTTACACCAGCCATGTTCTTTAGGGACCCACAACACATGACACATGGGAACACTTTTAACTATTTGTCTGATCACAACGACCATCACACATCTTTACTGTACAGGCCAGTATGACGGCAATCTCTTCTCCCCTGTTTTGGTCCTATGGCTGTTCACAATAACGTGGCACACAGACTGCTGATATTTTTCACGTTTAAACATAATCCACATTCAGCAAAGCCCAAAACCTTTAGGATTAACTAACAACCATAGCTAGATTAATAGAGAGAAGACAGAACTGAGAGCGAATCTGTCATGGTTTACCACTCCAGACAGGATCTAAGATGCAGATGGTACAAAGATGCTTCTGAGATTGACATCCAGACAGTCAAAAGTGTAAATGAAACACCAGGACAAAGATGTTCCACAGTTGTGGTTGGAGGTTCTAGCGGAGGAATGATTTGGCCATGGCAGTAGGATGTCCAGCTCTAGAGTGGAGAACAGGTGATGTCAACCATCTAAACTCTGTGATGATTGACAAGCTACAGAACAAGACAGTGGTGATTGATGTAGCAGTCCCAAGTGACAGCAACATCAAGAAAAAGCACAATATCTTTAAGAAAAACAGAGGGCTGGAAGAGGAACTTGAGACCTTGTGGAAAGTCAAGGCCACATTAGGATCAGAGGTAACCAAAACACTCAGCTGTGACCTCCATAATGGGAGAGCGGCTCCAATAGATCCCAGCAAAAACTTCAGAGACCTCAATACAGTAATGTTCAGTTATAGTAAAAGCTAATAAAAAGGACTAATACGGCGCTTTAACCAAACAAAATGAAGCATAAACCAATAATATTAAAGGGGGATAATAATGAACTCACACAACCTATCCAAGCATTTTTAGGAGTATAGTTGCTCTTTACTCATCGCAAGATTTACCCAAGTTGAAAATTGCAGCATCTTCATCTTTTCCAGTAGACTCAATCAGAAGAATTCAGTCCTGGTCTGCCAGCTCTGTGGGAAAAGCTAAGTGGGTGGCTAATGCTGAGCATGATCAACCAAGGTCATGAAATCCAGTCCTTAGGGTGAGTGGCTTAAAATTGCAGTCCTGTTAATCTTACAGGAGTTTTCCCACACATTTTTAAGGCATGTTAAATGATGACTTGCTTAGTCAATGCCAAATAGTGTGGTGCATAAGACCGTTATTCACCAGCCAATGCACTTGTCAGGGAGACTGAAATGGTCTATCCTCAGAAGTTTTCAGTTTGAGAACTGGTGAGGCTGCATTTAACAGTTTTTCATCTTTCAAAACGTACATTTTCAAAACAACAATGACTAAAGACGTAAAAGCCAGTCTTGTTACCTAACTGAGAAATTTTAGGTCTTTGGCTCAGCGCTGACAAACGGAAGTGATCGCATTGCTGTAATCTGAGTATGTGTCAGTGAGGTTTTAAGTAATATGTAAAGCCATGTTAGCCCCAGTTCACAGGACAAGATAATAATGTCAATAAATAATGCCAATAAACACTGGTGCACCATTTCCAGGAAGTACAAGTGGGCCATATCACAGCTGAGCTTCAGACGGAAGGATTTGAAGCCTTATTTCCTGATATTTGGACATCTCACCACTGACCGAATAACAGCAATGCAACTCTACCACTGACTTGTAACCACGTTCGACCGATATTTTTTATTTTATTGCCAGTACCGATTTGTAGACAACATCGTCAGCTGACGGCCAATATTTACTGCTGATTTTTATGGGCTTTGACATTTTCCACCTTATTTTCAATATGTAAAAACATTAGTTGATGCACAAAATGTCTGCTGCTAAATCAGTTTTTGAACTCCGAATTGAACTAACTAGTAAATCTTAACTTTGTGTGCTGCTCAGTGTTAAAGCCAGATACCTAAAAAAAAGTTTATTTAGAGTATTTATTATGCAGATGTAATTAGTGAATGTAATCATCAGCTGAAACTGATGTATAAAAAACCAGTACAAGTCGGCCCGATATATCGATTTACCCCTACTTGCAATGTGGATGTTTTCTCTGCACAAAAAACAAGTTTGAAGGAGTTCTGCCATGTGATGAAGATGTTAATAATCAGAAAAAATATTTTGAAAATGGTTCATCAGTGTTCCACACCTTTAAGGATGATTACCATAATGCTTCTAAAACAAATCTTATCAACTGTACTTGTCATTTATGGTGTTTGTAAAAACATGTCGGACATTGCAAATGAGTTCAATAATCCATTTGAGATGATTTCTGATATTGCGGATGCCTGCAGGAGCACTTCTTCCAAGCATTCTTAAAACATCTGATTACCATCACAAGAGGACTGATGAATACTAAAAACAAAACTGGTCCGAAGACGAACCCTGGGGGATGCCATTCAGCAAAGAATTTGCAGACGTGTTAAAACACACAGAGAATGATCTGTTCAATGGGAGGCTAACCTCTTCAGGACAACTTCAGAGAGACCAACGTCAGCAACACTAGGCTACGAAAGCACTCACAAGAACCCCTTATAAATCCAGAAAATATTTAGACATAATTTTCATATGTTTTCAGATATTTCATAATTCCCAATAATAATTTTCAGATAAATTCTGTTGATTTACTTTCTTGGGCAGACTGTCTGTCTGAACTTCATGGAAGAAAATGTTTTGCATTTTGCAGTAAAATCACACTGATGGTTCTTTATTATTAAAATTGTTTTAACAGATAATTGTCATAATAAAAAATATTTATAATATGTAAAGTAAGAGGTCATAAAAAACATTCTAAATAGATACAAGCCTGATGCGCGCAAGAACATTGTCCTCTGTGGTTCAAAGATGTCCTGTGCTAGACACTCCCATGGCTGCCAGTTTGGCAGGCGTGGTTCAAACATTTCTGTGAACTTCTGGTGATATCACAGATATTTATTTTTAATATTTAAATTTGATCAATTGCAGACAACTCGTCCCTAGTGAGGGAATGCAGAGTTAACTGAAACCTGACACAGGGAAGCTCCGTATTAAATTGCATGTGTTTTCCTGAGTAAACTTACATGTGCTCCAGTGGGTTGGGAGCTTGTCCTGGAATCTGTAGTTCACTGATTCGCTCACAAATTATTCACTTTTATTTATGGAATAATGCTCAGATTTTCGACACCTGTCATGATACTGCTGTGCTTATTGTAATTAAATGCTAGACAGACAAACATTAATATATTAATAATTATTTGTTACCACATTTGTTCTCTCATGTTTTGGAAGTATTTGCATCAGGAGAAGGGACCCATAATAAACCTTTAAGAATTTTGTTAAACAGTTTATTAATAGGGAGAGAGAAGTGGAAAGAAGCAGGTTCTTAACTTAGTCGGGAGGCAGGCAGGAATATTACCAGGGGAACAGAGAGCAGGAAGGTCCAGAAGGTAAAATCCAAGATCGAGCAGATACAAGGTCAGAGTCCGTGATCGCACAGGTAAGAGACAAATCCAAAAAAGGAGAAGATGAGGAGGAGGTCCATGGACGACACAGGGATGGGATTCATAAAAAGCTGAAAAGCAAGGCTGGAGAATCTACTGGCATGAGCGTATCTCCTAGCGCGAGAGATCCACGGTCTCCATTGTTATACAAAAGCGGGCTGGCAGTCTTGCTTTTGGAGATCTGACTCTGACGCTGGTATTGTATCCTGCTTTGCTGTGTGTGTGTGTGTGTGTGTGTGTGTGTGTGTGTGTGTGTGTGTGTGTGTGTGTGTGTGTGTGTGTGTGTGTGTGTGTGCGTGCGCTCCTCACAGCAGTGAGAAACAGCTTCAGTCAGAGGCTCATTAACTCCACGGCATCCAGAGTGATAATGAATTGCACATGCAGGAAGTCCACGAGAACTAATTATATTCGCCAATCAAAGGTTCCTCCTATTTGTAGGCATCAATTTGAGCTGGCCAATCAGTCAGCAGTGGGCGTGTTGGAGTAGTCCAGCTCCGGGCAGACCGCCTCAGGAAGAGGCCTGAAAAGACGTCCATTTCCACATGGGAAAATCCAAGGCTACCTGAATGAGACCACTCCAAACCTGATCCCGGCGGACAGAAGCCAATGCTAGTGTGAATGTGCCATTTTTTTTCAGTTACCTGACCGTTTGTTGTGTTTGCACCTCACTGATCTGCTCTGACCAGTACCTACAATGACTATATATAGTAGATGTTCCTCTAATTATTGCCTCTCTATATTATTATGATTATTTTATTGTGCTTATTTCTAATGTTTGCATATTGTTTATTTATTTTTGCACCAAGTGCAGTAGCTCAACAGGTTGAGCGGGGTGTCCAGTATTCGGAAGGTTGCAGGTTCGATCCCGGCTCCGGACAGAGAATTCTGCTGTTGTGTCCTTGGGCAAGACACTTAACCCACCTTGCCTGCTGGTGGTGGTCGAAGGGACCGGTGGCGCCTGTGCTCGGCAGCCTCGCCTCTGTCAGTGTGCCCCAGGGCAGCTGTGGCTACGTTGTAGTTCATCACCATCAGTGTGTGAATGTGTGTGTGAATGGATGAATGATACACTGTAGTGCAAAGCGCTTTGGAGTCCTTACTCTGAGAGGCGCTATACAAGTGCGGGTCATTTATCATTTATCTTTACATTATGTTCTAATGGGAAACAGTCTCAACACAAACAGTTGTTCTCCGCTTGGTCCTAGAGCTCAACCAGTGTCAATTTAATATTGCGTAATATTGTTTTTGAATGGTAAAAAGTGCAGGGGTCAAAACTTGACTTTGGAAAAAGTGTGTGTGTGTGTGTGTGTTTGGGGGGGGGCATGTCCCCCCCCCCCCCCCCCCCAAATTACATCCATGCACCATATTATCTTTGTTTTGTAAAGAATGTGAAACTGCATAAAACCAACATCGGACTGACAAAAAAATAGAACAGTTCTTATATGTGAAGCCATATCTGTTTGTATTAATGTGGAGTTCGTCTGTATATTTCCTTATTAGTTATCTAAATACATTATTTGATTCAAAATATTGCTTGGTGTCCTTCAATAAAGTTCTTAAATTTAATTAGCCCCATTTCATCAACATCAAGAGCTTTTGAGGGTCACCATTTATAATTTGCTTATAATTTACATTTCCTTTAGAAATTCTAACATATTTTCTCCAAAAAGTGTTGATTTTTGGACTACAGGACTACAACCACTAAGACTACGACCGCAAATTTGTTCTGACCAATCAAAATCATAACGTGATAACGTAACTTCCGTAAGCTTCATGTTCAGCCAATCAACTACTTTGATGTCATCGGCAGTCGAAGGACCCCGAGCCGATCCTGCACCGGAGCAGATCCTGTACCGACACCGGCTCAACTAAAGTACGTGGTTTCATAACTACTGTTGTCACTTTTACTGCCAGTAAATTTCCCTTTGACATCATTCTGTTCATCTTAACTAGATTTTCCTTACCTGGAAATGCATAGTCAACTACATCACCTAAAGTTATTATATATTTTATTTTTGAAATATTTATCTAAATATTAGGAGTCCATAAGAGGGGAATAGCATTACATAACATCTGCAGGGCTCCCTACAGAGAACTTGACAAGTGACTGTATCAAAAACAACAAACCACTGTGTTTCTTGGCTCTAGCAAAGCTCTGTCTAATTCTCAAGCTCGACTTTGGCTGCCGTCCCAGAAACATATGGTGTAAAGAGCGGGGGAGCTGAGCTACCGAGACGAGGAAGCAAAGGCAGATGGCACCAGAGAAAAAAGGATCAAGAGAGGTTAAATGCAGAAGGGTCGGACACATGAACAAGATGCAATCCAGTATTACTTATTAAGTAAATTCTTCCATTTTCTCTTTCTAGTGGTTGAGATATTCTATTTAAACACACAATGCAAATGTGAAATCTGAATTTTAGTGAAGCAGAAGTTGTCCAAATAATTTACAGTGGATAATTTTTATGGTGTCCTAAGTTTTTCTGACACTTGTTCAACTGAAAACATCAGCCATACGCTTACAAGATGTCGTCTAATAAAGGGCTTCTATGTGCATAGATCTGTTGTGCAGACATTTTGAACAAGGTGACTTGAGAGTCAAAGAAGACAGATGGTATAGATAATACTTACTATGGCCTGACTTGAAAATCTAATGGCAGTCTTACAGGTTCCACCACATTTCTCAGATGTTTGCAGGACTCGCAGATGTTTACCCTCAATCATCACAGCCACATTTAACCTACAATTCATTCTGTGCAGCCAGATAATGATTAGTTACATACTCAACACTTGATGATTAACTGCCAACATTCACTGGCATTGCAGATGTTAGTGTACCATCCATGGATTGGATTTTAAATGGTGGCTTTGGATGATGGATGATAGCACATATGACATTATTTAATGCTTACATCAGAGGCCATGCTTGCATCTCTTGTTAACCCGCCTGTGGCTTTCTCATCAGCATATCTACCACAAAAAAAAAACAGCCACTGTCTATAGGATTGCAATCAAAAATGGTTGGACGGAAGGTGTGACCAGTTAAAGGTGTGGAGTAATGAAAAACTAACATTAGCTTCTGATAGGAATTAGAGAGTAAATGCTGGGATTTATAAAGGGATCTTTGTCACACTGACTTAACATTCATGTACTCACCCATCTTGACTCGCAACAAAGAAGGTCATTGGGATGGTCCAAGATGGCGCCGTCCACGGCCTGCCGTCTGCTCTCCCGATTGTTGTTTTTGCTTTCTTTTTCCTGTGTTGCTCTTTGGTGGATAGTAGCTCAAATTTTCGCTATGATCGCCTCACCCTTCTTGAACTTCGGCAATAAACTTGGATTTGCCTATCACCGCTGTTCGGATCCAAGACAGTCCTTCGCCCCGCTGTTTACGGCGGCCCCAGCTTTGCTCCTTCGCTCTCCCTGCCCGGCGTGGCTACCAAGGAAGCGCCGCAGACGTGGCAAACGCGGGGGTTTCAAAGTGCGACTCAGAGCCTCCTCTGGCCGTTTGTGCATGGGATGTAAACCTCATCTGTCACCAGAGTTGATACAAGGAGATCATCGGACCTTCCACATTCCATCGCTCTGTCGAAGATTCTCTGGGGAATCCGGTCGCCGGAATGCCTCAACCACCAACCCGTGGATGCACCGGGGCATCAACCAAGCTAACCTTTGCTATCCTATGGTGGCCCAAGCGGCCCAGTCACCTCGGTCAGCTGATTTGGGTCTTCCACCGATCTTCAGAGTAGCTCTCCTAAACGCCTGGTCAATTGGGAATAAAGCCCTCATTTTAAGGGATTATTTTTTCCAGCATGAGGTGACATTATTCTGCATGAATGAGACCTGGGTTCTTCCTGGTGAGTCAGCTGCTCTGTCAGAGCTCTGTTCTTCAGACTGTCAGGTTCTGAACGAGAAAGGCTCACTGGTCGTGGTGGTGGATTACTAACCATGTTCAGATCCTCTTTCCATCCTAAAAATCTTACTAGAAGAAGAAGAAAATATCATTTCTATAGCGCCTCTCAAGATAAAAATCACGAGGCGCTTCACAAAAACAAAAACAAAAAATATAAAAATTGTAAAAATAGAAAAAAAGCATTTTGAAAATGTTTAAAAATATATTTAAAATGAGCAAGAATAAGCAATTGTGATTTAAAAGAAAAAAATGTTAAGAAAGAGAGAGTGAATAGGAAAGAGGGAAATCAGTGGATCCTGAGGAAGGTGGGATAGGTGGGGAGAGCCGAATAAAGAGAGAGTGGTGAAGAAGGTCATCCAAAAGCCATCATAAACAAGTGAGTCTTCAGCTGCTTTTTGAAGGAGACCACTGAGTCCACTGATCTCAGGCTCAGGGGGAGAGATTTCCAGAGTCTGGGGACCACAGCAGCAAATGATCTGTCACCTTTGGTCTTTAGCCTGGTGCGCTGCACAACCAGTAGGCTTTGATCACTGGACCTCAGGGACCTGCTGGGGGTGTAGGGACTAAGAAGATCACCAATGTAAGATGGTGCTTGTCCATGTAGGGCCCTATAGACCAGAGCCAGGATCTTGAAATGAACCCTGAGGTTGACTGGCAGCCAGTGAAGCTGGAGGAGAAGCGGGGTGAAGTGGGTGGATTTGGAGGACTTGGTCAGAAGCCGAGCACAGGCATTCTGAACCACCTGTAGACGGTTCAGGGAGGTTCTGCTCAGACACGTAAAAAGAGAGTTACAGTAGTCTAAGCATGAGGAGATGAAGGAGTGGATAACTGTCTCAAGTTCAGAGCGGGACAGAATGGGACTCAGCTTAGCAATGTTCCTGAGATGGAAGAAGGAAGAGCGAACAAGAGAACTGACATGAGAATCCAGGGTGAGAGCTGGGTCAAAGGTCATGCCAAGATTCCTGATGGAAGGTTTGGTGTGGGAAGCAAGCTGACCAAGAGAGTCTCTGACTTTGGGAACCAGCTTGTCTGGGGCACAGATGAGGATCTCAGTCTTATCTTCATTCAGCTGTAGAAAGCTCCCAGCCATCCAGGTTTTGATAGAGTCTAAGCAGGTGTGTAACAGCTGCAGCTTAGACATCTCATGGGGCTATACCGGTGACTCCAACCAGCTTTGAGTTTATGGCTTTTGAGGTGGACTTTAGTCCTCCACTGCTGTTTATTCTCTGCTATCGCCCACCTAAGTACAATTCAAACTTTTTATTGGAATTTTCTGATCTTTTAACAGACTTTCTTCCAAAATATGACCGTGGGATTATTCTTGGTGATTTTAATATACATGTTTGCTGCCCTGACAAACCTCTTGTTGGTGGCTTTTTAGACATTTTAGATTGTTTTGGTCTCCAGCAACAGGTCCAGTCACCCCGCCACCCCCCCACCCCCCACCCCCACCCCCACCCCCCATTCAGGATCGCACATTTTAGATTTGGTTTTGTCATTTGGGATCTGTATCTCTGATCTGATTGTTGACTCTGCATGTATCTCTGATCATTCTCCTATTATTTTTAATATCTGTGGCTTGACACCTCCATCCACTAGGCAACATAATCAACACCTTACAAGAACAAATTCCCCTTTCACCACCAATCTATTAGCATCTAGCCTAGCTGCGACTCTATCCACTTCCCAACCTGATTCCACCTGTGTAGGAGTTGAGGAGCTGCTGACCTCTTTCAACTCTACCTGCTCAACTGTTTTGAATGCAGTCGCTCCTCTAAAATCCAGGCAAAAAACAACTGTGGCAGACCCTTAGCTCAATGAGGAGACTCGTGCCCTAAGATGCCAATGTAGGGTCTGCGAACGCCGGTAGCGGAAGGACAAACTGCAAATCTCCGACCAATTATTCAAGGATTCTTTGACCCGCTATCAGAAAGCTGTCCGCACAGCTAGAAACAGATAGTTTGCAACTATAATCACTAGGCATAAAAGCAACCAGAAGAAACTGTACAGTGTCCTCACCTCTGTACTATCCCTTAGAGAATCTCCCAACTCTTCTCCCTCTACAGGGGCTCTTTGCAATGAGTTTCAAAACTTTTTCCTGCATAAAATCCAGGAAATTAGAACCGGTTTCTCTTACTCAGGCTGGGTTACCTGTGTGGAACCTCACTGTCCACCCTCATTCTCTTGCTTTGCTCATGTGACACTCTCTTCCCTGGTTGATCTAATCTAGGCTATGAAGCCCTCAGGCTCTCCAGAGGACAGCCTTCCTCCAAGACTGCTGCGTGATGTCCTTCCAGCGGTGGCCCCTGCTGTTTTGGATATTGTCAATTCCAGCTTCTCCTCTGGTGTGTTTCCAGCTGCTTTTAAAAATGCAGTTGTTCAGCCGCTATTGAAGAAACCAGGTCTTGACCAGTCTGACTGTGCCAATTATCGCCCAATCTCAAAACTTCCATTCAAAAGTAGTTGAGAAACTGGCTCTCACGCAGCTTACTTCTCACCTAGATGACAATGGGCTTCTTGACCCATTCCAATCAGGTTTTAGACGTAAGTACAGCACAGAATCTGCACACATTAGGGTACTCAATGACATCTTGATTCTGACTGACTCTGGCTCCCATGTGCTGTTACTCTTACTCGACCTGACTGCAGCATTCAACACTGTGGACCTCACCATCCTACTTCAGAGACTCGAATTTTGGGTGGGTGTGACCGGTACTGCCCTCGAATGGTTTAAGCCGTACCTTAATGGTCAGTGTTTTAGTGTTCATTTTGGAGACTGCTCTTCTCCCAATGTCCCACTTCCATGGGGAGTACCACAGGGCTCCATCCTGGGTCCTCTCCTCTTTTCAATTTACATTCTACCACTTGGTAAGATTTTAGCAAATCTCGGGGTTAACTACCACTTTTATGCAGATGATTGCCAGATCTACCTTCAAATCAACCAACAGCACTCATTTTCTATAATGTCAGAATGCCTCTCCCAGGTCAGATCCTGGCTTTCTCAAAACTGCCTACAGTTAGACAGCAAATCAGATGCCATACTTTTTAGCCCCACTAACATGAATGGTGCTTTAGATGTCTCAACTCTCCCACTAAATCTCAAACCATGTGCCACTAGCCTAGGTGTGAAACTGGACTCTGACCTTTCAATGTCTTCACAAGTCCACGCTACTGTCAAGTCCTGCTTTTTCCAACTCCGCCGCATCACTCGTCTTAAGTCAATCCTCAAACGCCTGGATCTTGAGTCAGTCATTCATGCTTTTATTACTTCACTTCTGGATTACGCAAATTCTGTCCTGATTGGGATTAATGCTTCAGCCTTAAGCAAACTGCAGAAGGTTCAAAATGCCGCGGCCAGATTTTTAACTATCACCGACAGACGCATGCACATCACATCCATCCTCGCAGATTTACACTGGCTCCCAGTCAAATTTAGGATTAACTTCAAGGTCTTGTTATATGTTTACAAGGCTTTGTACTGCCCATCCCCCATCCTATCTGATGGAGCTGCTGACCCCATATGTTCTCACCCGTGCCCTTCGGTCAGCAGATCATCTGCTGCTTGTTGTTCCGAAGGTTCGGTACAAATCACTGGGGGAGCGTGCCTTCTCTTATGCAGCCCCAAAACTCTGGAACTCTCTGCCCCTCCGTGTGCGTCTGGCTCCGTCTGTTAGCAGTTTCAAGTCGGCCCTGAAAACACACTTCTTTAGCATTGCCTTCCCCCCGTGACACTTTTCATGACAATCTAGCATCGGATTTGAGTTTTTCATTCCATTTTTATGATTTAGTTGCTCACTTTTGGCACCTCGCACCATCTGGTATTTAATTTCATTTTATTTGGGTCATTTCAAATGTTTTTATCATTTGTCGCATTATTTTATTTTATTTTGCTGTTAACTGTTCTCCTATTTTATTGTTTTTAGTAGGAATTTTTATCTCCGACTATTTATGCTTTGTTCTTATGTATTGTGCCTGTTCTTATTGTGTTTCTTGGTCAAGCATTTGGCTTTTTATGTACAGCACTTTGGTTAGCTGCCATGCTATTTTGAAATGGTGCTTTATAAATAAATATGGTATGGTATGGTATGGTATGGTATGGTATGGTATGGTATGGTATGGCATGGTATGGTATGGTATGGTATGGTAAGTTTGGCGTTGGTTTAGCTCCCAAGAAATAGAGGAGAACATCTCGACTAGTAGAAGCTAACCTTTAGCATTAGCAATTCCACTACACAGCAGAACTCCTTCAGGCTTGTGTTGTTTGTGGAGATAAAACATTACCATTGCTGAGCAAAGGGGGCCATTAGTTGAGCTGTTTTGCTATTATCCAATGAAAAGTGGCTTGCCCAAAAATCAGAAAGAACACTAGAAAACCTGCCGTCTGACGTTACTTTCACCTCCAGCTGACTTGTACTTCCTGATTTAGATCCATATGTTAGGGTGACTATATTTCCATTTCCAAAAAAGAGGACATGAGATCTGTGCCTACCGATGACATCACACTAGGGCTGCGCGACATGGCCTAAAATCAATATCACGATATATTGAGGATTTAACCTCGATAATAATAACTGTACGATAACCATCGACATATAAATATTGGACAATGGGATTCCATAGGCTCCATTAATACATTTTTGTGCTAAAATGGGAGGTGGCCACCACCGCCATTTTGACTGTGTCACAGGTTGAGGCGTGGGGCTGTAAGGCTGGGATCAACTGACAACATCCGGTCGAACTAGCTACAAACTAACCTGAAGCTAACCCAAAGCTAATGCGGAGGTGGGAGCTAAGCTAACGGAGGTAGCAACCTAGCTACAACCGGAGTTAACTGTGCACAACACCAGAGTTTCAGAGTCAGAGATACGCCGGGCTGACCGCTGGGTAAAACCGGGTGGAACACAGAGGTCTCCCGAGACCTCCACAAGCTGGCAGCCGCACAGCAGACAAGCACTGCTGCGATCTGAGATGCGCAGAGCTGCCGCTGGGGAGAACCAGGTGGAAAGGTTTCCATCCCAAAGCTCCACAAGCTGGCAGCCCACGCATCAAACAGAAGCCGCGATCAGACAGAGATGCGCCGAGCTGCGGGGAGAACCAGCCGGCAGCCCGCGCAGCACACAGAAGCCGCAATCAGACAGAGATGCGCCGAGCTGCGGGGAGAACCAGCCGGCAGCCGGCAGCTGAGCACGACTTACAAGGTATTCATTCTGTGGTAAACTGGTGTTAATGTTTGTGTGGTGCATTACCACATTACCACAAGACATCACACATACCTAATAGAGACCGCTGCAAATGTACTGATTAAACAAGGGTTCGACTCCTTTAAGATTGATTATTAGCAGTAAAAAATACAGTAAGAGACAGATGATAATAAAATGCAGCACTGCAAGTTGGTAGCGCTGTCTTCTTGCAGGTAGAAGGTTACAGTTTTAACACCTTTGCAGTCAGCATGCATGATTGGGTCCTCTGGTGTCCTTCCATTGACTTTAGTTTAAAAGGTTTGAGTGTATGAATCTACATACCTATAAGGTGTACCATGTCATTGACCCAGTGATCCTAGACAAAAGCCAGCTCAATGTGATGGATGATCACAACAATCATGAAATGAATGAAATTTAAGCATTTTAAATGAACAGAAATTTGATAAAACTGTTTTATTTGCTGCCAAAACAACAAGATTGCTAAAGTTCAATCAAATCTTCCTTTAACAAGTCAGTAACTCACTAAAACAATGATAATTAATTAGAATAAAAATTAGATTCATGTGTTCGCAGATCAAAAACACCAAACAATTTATCAATTGAGCCTCAAGTTCTTTTGGACAGAACTGTACCATGAAACATAAGAGTTGTGGATTTATTGTCACCCTGCTTTGATTCCAAAGGAAGCAATGATTTGATATTTAGTTTTTGGCAAAGTTACAAACATGGTTTTGACAGGGAATGATGATGGAGAGAAAGAAAATGATGTTCATATTTATTCCTCTGGTTTTCTCCCATGCATCCATTAAACTGTTTAAATCCAGGAAGGAGCCGTGTCCTGAAATCTGATTTACACAAAGAGATGAACTGAGTCTGGATTTTAAAAAGTGCATTTTTCACTAGAAATTAAAGCAGGCAGAGAACAGAAACTGTCCACAATTGCCAGTTAACCATCTGGCTCAAATCATGCAAAGCATTAAAGTGACAACCCACATTCATTGAAGTTTTCAAAAGAAATGTTCATGAAGAGGGAGATACTATGAGGTATAAATTCAGAAGTATTCTTTTCGAGTTGAGTTTCTTATAATGACAAAGACACAGTATGAGTCAAATTTGGCCTTTTCTGAGATTGAGTACAGCATGAGAAACTTTTTGTACTAAAGGGTAAAAATAAAATCACATTTCCCCACAGACACACATTCACTGATAGACTCTTTGTGAAAAATTGCTCTGAAGCCCCCAAGTGTCTTCTTCTTCCTCCCAAACCTCCACATTGCCAGTGAATCAGAGCTACAAACAAAAAAAGAATGATTCCTCAGTTAAAACGTTGGAGTCTTTGGCTCTTCTTCCAGCCCTGATTGGACACTTAAAGAGCAAAGTGGGGGATGAGGATGGGAACAAATGGGGAGGAAGGGTTTTAGATAAACAGGAAAAAGGAGAAGAAAGTGATAAACTGGGACCTGAAAGAAAACGCGAAAGTGTAGAACAGCTGACAGCTTTAGAGAAGTAGACAGTGGGGGTCACGCAGGCAGAGAGGGAGAGTGTGTGTGTGTGTGTGTGTGTGTGTGTGTGTGTGTGTGTGTGTGTGTGTGTGTGTGTGTGTGTGTGTGTGTGTGTGTGTGTGTGTGTGTGTGTGTGTGTGCGATTCACTGGTAGGAGGCAGCAGATGTCAATGCAGGGGGTAAAAGCCTCATACAAATTAAACAGGCCCCCTAGGCAGATTAGTTAGTCACAGACCAAGAGGAGCTTGTGGGGGATTGAGAAAAAAAGACAAAGAGGTAAAAGTGGAAATCTAGAGAAAAATGGATGGAAAGATTCCATAAAAACAAACTAACTTAGGCTACGTTCACACTGCAGGCATAAGCACATAAAATCTGCTTTCTTCCCCACATGCGAGCCATATCTGATTTTTTTATGACAGTCTGAACGCACAGATCCGATTTTTTAAAATGCGATCCGTGTCACTTTAATATGTGGTACTAATTCCAACACATATCTGATGTTTTTGAAAGCGACTGCAGTCTGAACGGTCATGTCTCATTAAATCAGTCTCCTACATCACTGAGTCAGCGGAGGTGAAAGTTGTGTGGATGTTCCTTTAGAGAGGTATAAAGCACACGGACCCTTGGGTGTTAAGCTTGGTTTATGCTTGACGCATTTACTTTCCACTTGGTGATGCGGCTCGCGGATGGAACACGCTCCAAAACTTGAATTACAGATTATGTTTCATGCGGCTTGTCTCTGCAGTGAGCCAATATTCTCCCAAACTTAACGGGGCAGCATGGAGCTCTGTGGCATGCATCCAACACTACACCATAGTAGACGTAGAAATTACTGTTTACAACATGGCATTCCAGCATTTTTGAACAGCGTGCTCGTCTTTTCCGACAGTGCGAGCTATTTCTCTCCAAGAATTATTAACATGTTGATCACGGTGGAGCTGAATCATACAAATGTCTGTATTTACGAACCTCTGCCATACTAGTTCTTGCCAGTCTGCCATGTTTTTCCGCGTCCGACCGTCCGTGTGGTTAGAAAATTTCCTAGGTGCGGAAAGTTTGGGCCGTGCGGAGGCGCGGTGGAGGGGCGTCGTTGTTAAAATGACGCAATTTTGCCGCGCGGAGCCGTGTGAACCTCGCTGTCGCTTCAAGCATAAACCAAGCTTAACACCAACAAGAATGTGTAACACTACAGCCTAGAGGCTTTCTTATGCAAAGTCAGTAATGTAGAACTGTGAAGTACACAGGTGGCAGTAAAACAAAAAAATACTTTCAATTCAACTCAGTTTTTCACCTTGTTAGTCGTTTTCATTCCTACTCATTGCCACCATTTAACACTTATAATTTTCTAATCAATAGAGCTCATTTACATCGGATTCTAGCTGAACTCTTGATCCTAGTGCTCAACCAGTCAATTTAATATAGCGTAAAATTGTTTTTGGATGGTAAAAAGTGAAGGGAACAAAAATTTACTTTGGAAAAAGTGAGGGGGCATGTCCCCCCCACCCCCCAAATTACATACATACATTACAATATTTGAACAAGTTTCCTATATCAGGTAAGATACAAATTGATCCTAACTCCTCTGCAGAAAATGATCTAAACTAAAAAACTGAGTGTAGTTACCAGCTCTGCTGGGTTGCTTTGTTCCCAGTTTCCCAGGCCCCCTTCAGAGTGACCACAAGAACACACATTGTTCTCGCGGTTTGTTACTCAAAAGGATGAATCCACATTGCTTTTAGATTTCTGTCCATGATATTTAAATTTAACTGAAAATATGACCCAGCTGTTGTTCTCAGCATATTGTAGCTGCTGGATAACAGCAAATAGTTCATAATTATGTATGATCAGATTCATGAAATCTCTACATAGAAACTTCAGCTTCAACTAAAACAAAAAAAAATATCATTCAGTTTTGTAAATGATTACACATCTGTCGTCCCTCGTCATGTTTCTGTGTTCAGTGAGAGGGCAGAGACACCTAACAGGTTTGGATGAGTTGTTTTGACTGAGGAGTTGTACCAGATGGGACCAGCTGATGGGTTTTTAGACAGAGAAAACGTTGAGCAGAACATGTTGATCTGTTTTAAACAGATTCCTCTGCTGACCAAGTAAATGGGCCGTGATCTCTGCAATCACATGCTGTTGGCTAGCGAGAACCGTTAAACCACAACGTCCCCTAAGAACATTCCCTGAAACTCGGAGAAATAAAATATTCTTAGAATCTGTTTTCTAAGATTATTTACACATCATTCTTCATGTTTCTATTGTTGACAGAAACTTTTAAAAGATTAAGACTTCACATCAGTTACTTCCATAGGTCTTGATTTATTTATTGTTTATATTTTCAGCCATAAACTTGGTTTTACTGCCGTGTTTTTCGTGGTGTTGTCTCAAAACACCCAACACTGTGTGTTTGCATTTTCAGCAGATTGTAACCCGTACCTGATTTATTGGCAGGTAATGACACTTAATTTTTGATATATTTTCTTACATTTTGTGTATTTTTTTAATGAATAATTGACTTTAGTGACAGAATGTTCATAGTGAGCTTGAAGGTGCAGAGATGACGAGTGAAGTGAAGGTGGATGTTATGACTTCTGCCTCCCGGCAATTCTCCAGCTAGTCCCCTCTCTCCTGAAACTCCAACTTTCGACATCCTCCTAGCTGGAACCTGATACCCACGTCATCAAATTGCACCTATATACGGAAATCTGTCCTTCACACAGCACTCAGCAATCGACCCACCCGATTAATGCCAAAGACCCAAGCCTACCAACTCCATTAGCCAACGCTCTATGAACAAGTAAGTACATTTTCTTTCTTCTGGAATATTGCTGCAACCCTGTTTCCCTTGGGGCTACACTCTGGTGTTCCTAGATCAAAATGTGTCGGTAGCTCCCCAACGCTTGCACTTCCGCGTTTGGGTCTCCACTCACACCACGGCTCAACTTATGCTCACATAGCCAGTCTACCTGACAGAGTGGCACATCCCGACGAGTCTAAAACAACTGCAAAGCTACCTGGGGTTCACCAACCAGCGCTTTATCAGAAGTTTTAGCTCCATCATCAGAATCAGAAGGGTTTTATTGTCATATGTGCGAGAAATCACAACATTAGGAATTGCTGCAGTACTAATTAGGAAATAAACACAATGAAATGATAATAATATAGGGAGGCAATAATTAGAGAAGCAGCTACTTTATACAATTCAGTGTAAGTACTGGTCAGGGTGGATCAGTTCAGGTGCCAACACAACACAGGATCAAGTGACTGAGACAAAGCAACAGGAGAGAGCAGTTCTACGGTTGGTATTCATAAGTCCGACTGGAGAGCTCAGCACGCATAAGTGCTCGCTGCTATCTCGGAAACTCCTCTTTTGAAGATCTGTTGCTGAACACTGAACCTATGTGCCCTAGGAGTGTCCCACCCTGTCCTGTCTCCCCGTTTGGTTCAGCCTTGTGTCTCCGTTAATTGCTCCCACCTGCCTCTCGTTTCCCAATCACCCTAGCTCCCGGCCCTCTTGTATTTAAACCCCTTCTGTTCTGTGTCTTGCGTCGGATCATTGTTTCTTTGTCAGCGTGTCTCCTAATAAATCAGTGTTAAGAGTTCCGGTTCTGGCCCAGAAGCAGATGGTTCCGGTTCCGGCCCAGAAGCAGACAGTTCCGGCCCAGAGGCAGACGGTTCTGGCTCAGAAGCAGATGGTTCCAGTTCCGGCCCAGAAGCAGACAGTTCCGGTTCCGGCCCAGAAGCAGACGGTTCTGGTCCAGAAGCAGACGATCCAGAAGTCGACACCCCCGGACCAGAGGTCAACGGTCCAGAAGTCGACGGTCTAGAAGTCGACGCCCCCGGTTCAGAAGTCGACACCCCCGGACCAGAAGTCGATGGAAGCCGACGCCTCTTCCAGCCCTGTGGTTGACGCCTCTTCCAGCCCTGTGGTCGACGCCTCTTCCAGCCCTGTGGTCGCCGCCTCTTCCAGCCCTGTGGTCGACGCCTCCTCCAGCCCTGTGGTCGACGCCTCCTCCAGTCCTGTGGTCGAGGCCTCCTCCAGTCATGTGGTCGACGCCTCCTCCAGTCCTGTGGTCGACGCCTCCTCGTGTTCTGAAGTCAACACCTCCTCGTGTTCTGAAGTCGATGCCTCCTCGAGTTCTGAAGTCGACGCCTCTTCGTGTTCTGAAGTCGACGCCTCTTCGTGTTCTGAAGTCGACGCCTCCTCGTGTTCTGAAGTCGACGCCTCCTGGTGTTCTGAAGTCGATGCCTGCTCGTGTTGTGAAGTCGACGCCTCCTCGTGTTCTGAAGTTGACGCCTCCTCGTGTTCTGAAGTCGATGCCTCATCCACTCCAGAGGTCGATGCCTCATCCACTCCAGAGGGCGACGCCTCATCCACTCCAGAGGTCGACGCCTCATCCACTCCAGAGGTCGACGCTCTCTCCAGGCCAGAGGTCGACGCTCTCGCCAGTCCAGAGGTCGACGCTCTCGCCAGTCCAGAGGTCGACGCTCTCGCCAGTCCAGAGGTCGACGCTCTCTCCAGTCCAGAGGTCGATGCTCTCGCCAGTCCAGAGGTCGACGCTCTCTCCAGTCCAGAGGTCGACGTTCTCGCCAGTCCAGAGGTCGACGCTCTCGCCAGTCGAGAGGTTGACGCTCTCGCCAGTCCAGAGGTCAACACTCTCTCCAGTCCAGAGGTCGACGCTCTCTCGTGTCCAGAGGTCGACGCCGTCTCCCGTCCAACGTCGACGCCGTCTCCAGTCCAACATCGACGCGGTCTCCAGTCCCGTGGTCGACGCTCTCGCCGGTCCAGAGGTCGACGCTCTCTCCAGTCCAGAGGTCGACGTTCTCACCAGTCCAGAGGTCGACGCTCTCACCAGTCCAGAGGTCGACGCTCTCGCCAGTCCAGAGGTCGATGCTCTCGCCAGTCCAGAGGTCAACGCTCTCTCCAGTCCAGAGGTTGACGCTCTCTCGTGTCCAGAGGTCGACGCCGTCTCCAGTCCAACGTCGACGCCGTCTCCAGTCCCGTGGTCAACGTCGTCTCCAGCCCAGAGGCTGACACCGTCTCCAGCCCAGAGGCTGACGACGACGCCTCCAATCCAGAGGCCGACGCCGCCGCCTCCAGTCCAGAGGCCGACGACGCCGCCTCCAGTCCAGAAGTCAAGGACGTCTCCTCCGGCATCTCTGCCTCCGGCCGCCGCCGGTCCTGCCCTCACCAAGCGCGGGCCCCAAGAGCCTGTCGGGGTCTCCTACTCTGCCGCAGATGCAGGCCTCCAAGAGCCCGTCACCTCCTCCTCCGCCGGAAACGCAGGCCTCGAAGAGCCCGTTGCCTCCTCCTCCGCCGCAGACGCAGGCCTCCAATAGCCCGTCGCCTCCTCCTCTGCCACAGACGCAGGCCTCCAAGAGCCCGTCGCCTCCTCCTCTGCCGCAGACGCAGGCCCCCAAGAATTTGTCGTCTCCTCCTCCTCTGCCCCAGGCGCAGGCCCCCGGACTCTGCTGGTCCCTGCCTCCTCTCCGTTGGTCCCTCGGTTCCTCGGTCCTCCTGCCCTGCACCTTGTTCCTGTGGGCTTCAGGGATTCGCCCTTTGAGGGGGGGGGGGGGGGGGTGTACTGTCACACCCTGTCCTGTCTCCCCGTTTGGTTCAGCCGTGTGTCTCCATTAATTGCTCCCACCTGCCTCTCGTTTCCCAATCACCCTAGCTCCCGGCCCTCTTGTATTTAAACCCCTTCTGTTCTGTGTCTTGTGTCAGATCATTGTTTCTTTGTCAGCGTGTCTCCTAATAAATCAGCCTGTCTGCCTGTCTTCCTCCCCGCGTCTGGATCCTCGCCTCACCTCGGCTTCATTCACCGGCACGCGGTGACAAGGAGCAAGAAGAAACCGCTGCAACAAAGCTCTAAAAGAACTTCTCAGTTCACTAACAAGTAGACAGCAGCATGGCACCAGTCAAGATAAGGTTTGCTGATTTTGATCAGTCAACTCTTCAAATAGAAAAGGAAGTTTCAGATGGTTGTTTCATTTATTAAGAGATAAAAGCGATCCAGGCCATCTTGGTTCCTTTAAGAAATATTGGAAGGTTTTCTAGTTTCAATGGTGTGTTTAAGGTCATGCCACAGCATCTGAAATGGGTTTGAGTTGGGATGGGACTACTTCCTGAGCCACTCTGATCTGTGTCTTGCTGCATAGATTATGGAGGAAATGCTGTGTCATCAGAATATGAATTTTTAGGACATATAATTTATGACATAACATTTTTATTCTGTAAAATTATGTATTAGAAGTTATTTTTTTACTCAAGATGCACCAGCAAAAATATTATCTATTTCAACTTCAGACTCTCATTTTCAAAAATTCAACAACAGAATTACAATGTAAGAATTTCAGCTGCAAACGGTAACAAACTGTAAAAACTAAAAGTAAAAATTCACAAATTATTGAGGCGACCCCCTGGTCCTCCTTGCTAAAGCAATCATTACTCGATGGAGTCGACTCCTCACTGATGTCACGTGATCAGAGAAGCGTAATTTGATTGGCTAAAAGCCATGATTACGTTGGTTTGGGTCACCAGAAGGTCGCCTCAGTAATAGAATCTTTGCTGTTGAAATGTAAATGTTGAAATTCTGTTGTTGAATATTTGAAGAGGACATTTTTGCTGGTGTATTTTAGGTTAAAAAATAAATGCATAATTTCACAGAATTAAAATTCTTCATCATAAATTCAACATTTAAAAAGTCTAATTCTGGTGAGACCATATTTTTCCCATAGGGGTATGACATGTTGCTTTTTGAGATCCTGTAGCCTGTTTTATGTTGAAGTGATTTCTTAATTCAAGAGTCAGACCTGGTTGGGTCTAAACCAAATAATCACAACGTTCCTCAACAATGATAATTGCTATTTGAAGATGGTATTTTGCATTTAGGCTGGTTATTTTTGTCTGATGCAGAAATGTGTTTGCTGATCTGAAACATTTATGAGTGACAAAACAATAAAAATAAGCAAAAACAGGAAATCTTTAAGGGGGTGTTTTTCACTGAAAGTTCCTGTGGAAACACTTTATGTGAATCTGAACCAAAAATAAACAACTGTTATTTATTTATTGCACTTTAGTAAATGCTGCATATGAAAATATCTGCTGCGAAGAAGCCTTCTGCCCCTTCACCTACTTTGTGTTGAGTGACTGCGTGAGTCGAACAATTGTTTCATTTTGCAATCGTGTTATGGTGATTACCGCCAATTTTTGCGTAATAAACAGAGACATTGCGTAAAAACTGGATGTAAAATGTCTCAGATTTGTGGAAACAAAGTTAAATAAAGACAATAGTTGTATTCAAAACAGCCCAACTGCTTCCCCGTGCTCTCTTGAGCTCGTCTCTTTTCTTTGGCTCCTTCTCGCTGTCACACAAACTCAATCTCACACACGGCCAGAGCTACCCGCCCAGATGCATTCTGACAAAAAGTTTTCAAATGTGTCAGAGCTGTGATTACCAGTGTAAAATAAGTGTGATTAATGATGAAATCCTTTCTGATTTTAACTCCGGATCAGGACCAGTGTTTAATGACCAGACTCCCTGCAGTAGCTGCATCAGAATGCTTCTGGTTCGATTCCAGCTGAGAAAAAAATATTTGGATGAAGGACAGTAAAGATGATCTAAATGTGTCTGGAAAAACATGTCCTTTCATTTCATGCTCCTTCCTTTCTGCTAGTATTGTCTTACCTAACTGTACAAATGAAATGAAGTCTGCACAGTTTTAGCAGGAACTCATATTTGAGCTCAAAGTGAGATCCCAAGCTTCCTCCTTTCACCATTGCACCAATCTCATCTCCAGGTCTTGGTGTTCTGCCCAACCCAATAACCTTTACTCCAACCACAACTACCTTGGACATAAATTGTCCAATCCTCAGGTTTGATTTCGGTCACAGCTCCAGGTTTCCTTCACCCCAGTTTCTTCCTCCTGAGGTATTAGTTCCAGCATGGCCCAAATCATGTCTCAGCCCAACCCAAACAAGAGCCCTGCCAATGTAAAACAGGGTGCACTTCATAAAAAAGGTGATGTCAGCTGGCAGCATGGATAGACAGCACTTTGTAGTCCAATGGGCCATTCCCATCTGTACCGGGTCGGCCCGGGCCGGGTAGCCCCAGTCGGCCCCAGCCTGGCCCGGTTGATTCCACACATCCTTGTCTTAAGCCCATGTGGGCTGATTCTACCCACCAATCAGAGGCTTGCTCTAATGGAAGGTGTGAATGGGCTGATTCTACCCACCAATCAGAGGCTTGCTCTAATGGAAGGTGTGAATTTCTTGTCAGCAGTGGGTGTGTTGGCCCTGGTCGGCCTGAAGCAGTACCCCTCGGGAAGAGGGCCGAGAATGAGCCTTGGTTGGCCCGGGAAAATTCCAGGCCACCCAGATATGTAAACAACCTACGCTATCCGGCCCGGGCCGACCCGGTACAGGTGGGAATGGGGCTCAAGCGTGTGAACATGTGCGACTGTGCATGCAGGCCTGGATGTGTGAATGTTGTGTGTGTGTGTCACTCTGACCTAGTCTCCATCAACAGACAGTTTTCAGAAGATTTAGGGTGACTTTGAAGTGATCTCATGGGAGCTGTTAGCCAAAGCAACTGCCTGCCTTGCAGAAGAATGGCACCATGGAAAAGAGAGGGGTGACAGCATTCAGCAAGCACGTTTCTGGATGACAGAAACAGTTAATGGCTGCTTTCAAAGTGTCTGGAGCCAGTGGACTTCAGACACTTCATTTTGTTTCACTTTCACTGTGACTTTCAAGGCTGAAATATTTCTGACAGACTTCTGCTTACTGACAAACTATTAACGACTTCTCTGAGTAAATCCCCTCTCAAAGTGCATTTAGCCTTACCACAGCATCTTGTGCTAGCGCTATTAATAAAACATTTATGCCTCTGCCCTATTTGTCCATATAGTAAATATGACATTTCTGCAGAAGGTGCATCGAGCTGAACAGGAAGTTCAAGGGGAAGCTGCGTTCTGTTTAATAGCAATGTTCTCTGGGATCACGTCAAAGACTATTCTTGATGACAAATTCTTATTACATCATTTATCTAACTCATCATAGCCAACTGAATGCATCAGACTCAGAGTGACAGATTAACAGTGAGTGGTTTGCTAGTCTTCAATATTCCCTTCATCCTTGCACCATTTCTTCCTTTTTCCTGCCCTCTTGTTTTGATTTAGGGGTGGACTGGTGTGCTTGCTGTGGTGTTGGTAACATTACCAGGATGCATACAGATTCGGCTCCAATCTGGGTGTCCTCGTCACACACCATTAGACTAGCCCTGCCCATTGTCTCATGTAGGGTTTAAGAAATTGAGTGCTTTAAGAGCTCAATATATACTCAATACATATTACCTCTACTTATGACCAATAAGCTGTGATACTCTATATAAATATAGGATATCAACCTGTTTGGTCTTTGCTGTGTTTAATCAGAAGATTCTAGGATTCTTTGTTGTATTTAGGGATTGTAAACACTTCATTTTGATTCAGAAAAGAGTCAGGTTTAAAAAAATAAGAATCTATTTTACAAACAATTAAAGCATGACAAGTTAACTAATATTTACTGTGAGTGGATGGATCTAGATGGAAAAGGTGTAGTGTATGGTGCCTCGTGCCTATGTGTGAATGCAATGTTATCAGAACTTCCGTATGTAGGAGAGCTGTGTTCTGGATGTAAAAGAATTTGGTTTGCATTAAGCTAAGAAGTTGATTATTATCAAAAGGCATCAGACGCTATCTGTGTGTCTATTTCACCTGTTCTCGGAGACCCACTTCGTGGATCCGAAGGTCAGAGAGGTCGGATGGCCTATGGCACCCAGGTCCAGTAGATTGACCACAGCACTGACTTCTCCAGTCCAGAGATGTCTCGGGTCACGACAGATGGATGGAACCGCACGTCTGGGACTCTGAAGGAGTCAAAACAATATCAGCTTGTTCTGCAGGAACTGTTGTTGTATCAGCTTTGCAGGTGCAAAAACATTTTGATGACGTGTCAAAAGCGTTGACGGGTTAAAGAGGTCTTGCTTCAGATGGCCGGTCTGAAGCATTTCTCAAGAACTGATGAATCACCAGAGTGATCCAGTTTTAATGTTCTCATGGTATGATTTGTGTAGCCAACCAGAGGTTGACAAGTTGAGGAATATTTATGTTTGTGTTTATGTATTTAGCAGACGCTTGTGTCCAAAGCGACATTACCTTGAATATTACCAAGGCAACCTCAGAAACACGCCTTCTTTGATACCGGATGCTCTGATCTGGGGTAAAGGACTATCTATGTGTCACGCATTTGACTTAACTTTACTTTGTGAATTATATCTGAGGCGCTATACAAATAAACTTTTACTTACTTACTTACTTACTTACTTTGTCCTTGTGTGAGTGCAAATGGTGATGGCCTTGTCATATTAACATGCTGAAACATATATCAATCAGTGTGATCATAACATAACATTCATTTCAAACTTCAAGCACAGATTAATGAAAAAATTTCATTATACCGTAAATCCTCTAATACAGGCCGGTATTCAATTAAAGGCCGGCCAGTATTCAATTAAAGGCCGGGTCTCCAATTCTGGCCGGTGTCTGAGTCAGCGGAGGTAAATAATGGCCGGTCTCTTATTGTGGCCGGATGGCATGTGGTGACAAGCAAGTACGAGCGTCCCAGCGGCAGGGTTAAAATCCCCAAATCAACCAGCAGGAGGCAGTAGAAGTTCACGCAGACCTTTATTAGGTTTTTTCTTCAACGATTTGTAACGCTACAGACACGATCCTCTATCACGCTCCTACCACACAGAGTCACGGTGTCAGTTAACCATGCTAATTCAATCCGCTCCACAGAACACACTTCACCTTCCCTGTGGCTTACATAACACTCACACAACACGCAAATCAGCACATAGGAACTAGCAGAACGATAGGAAACACATATAACACAATACCCAGAATGCACCTGGCTTACAACCCCAGCCAGGTCATTACACTATCAAGTTCAAAGAGAACATGCTGATTATGCTGCAGAACACTCTGGGGAGCAGCAGTAGGGGGTGTATGAACTACAGCAATCCCTCGTTTATCGCGGTAGATGCGTTCCAGACCTGGCCGCGATAGGTGAAAATCCGCGAAGTAGGGACTCCCAGCATGCCCCTCGCGGGGATTCCCTTCACGTGGCACCTACGTCACAAACCGCGGCTATAAACGGAAGTCGCCTTTCCAGCTCACCACTCAGTCATCGTTTCTTCAGATTCACGATCAGAGTTTCCAACCTACCGATCAATCCAACGAACTATCAGCTCATAGTAAGTTATCTTACTTACTTCTGGAAAGCCCGGCATTTCCGTGTCACTTCGTTGACGCTCGAACGCTCGGGGGTTTCCTAGAGCACCGACACTATCACTTCCGCGTCTGTGAAACCACGCTCCCTATTGAATTATCGTATGATCACATTCTCTTTTTGGGGGTAAAACTCAAGTGCCAGACCGTAGGTACTGACACGCGATCGTTCATGTCGGTTAATTTCCTTTAATGTTTTCTGTCTTTTATTTGCGCCTGATGTGTATCGCTGCTGTGGAGCGGGGCGCATCAACTTGTCCTCCGACGCACAGATCACTGATGCGGCCGGCAAGCAGGGAGCGCTCAGCTGTTTTCGCGGTCGGTAGATCTGCCTCCTGAGCACGGCCACAGTAACAATCAGGTGTCGCCACCTCAAAAACTAATTTAACACGCGATCGTTCATGTCAGTTCATTTCCTTTAATGTTTTCTGTCTTTTATTTGCGCCTGATGTGTTTCGCTGCATGCTGTGGAGCGGGATGCTGCGCGCATCACCTTGTCCTCCGACGCACTGATCACTGATACAGCCGCCAAACAGCAAGCGCTCCGCTGTTTTTGCGGTCAGTAGATCTTTTAGAACTGCAGTTCAAAGGTAACTCATAAGGTGAATATATATGAACCCAGGTAGCAGTTTTTCTTTAGGATTGAGAGGAGATGCAGGAAGATAATAAACAGACAGGACAGAAAAATAGTCAAATAAAAACAAGTTAGTTTTTGTACCTGCTGTTGCAACAAACAGACACAATTGAAGGTCATCAGAAGTGAGGAACAGAAAATGAAATAATTATTTTAATGTTTAGAGCAGCAGGAACTCCGAGAGGCTGCAGGCGCATCAGTGAGTTTGCGGCCGCTGCGCAGGGGGAGGGGGGAGAGGGCTGAAGCAGGAACTATCGTTGTTAAAAGAAATGTGTTTAACTTTGAAAATGTGGGCGCAATTTTAATTGTCAAAAACTCCAGCGAACCATTAGTTCATTTTGCTCAAATAGAAATAGAGGCCTGCCTCTAATACTGGCCCCCCTTCCAATAAAGGCCTGGAGCTTGATGAGCTTGAGTCAAATACAGGCCCGGGCCTGTATTAGAGGACTTACGGTATTCTAATTATTATAAGTAGCAATAAACAAACGCTTATTTAATGATTATTTAACTTATACGTTTAAAAGTGCATATTTAATTTATGTTTATGTTTATTCATTTTGCAGACGCTTTTATCCAAAGCGACGTACAATTTTTATAACCTGTAGGGCATGTTGTGATCTGTGGGGGAAACCGGAGTACCCGGAGGAAACCCACGCATGCATGGGGAGAACACGCAACTCCACGCAGAAAGGCCGCAGCTGAGTTTTGATCCTGCGACCTTCGTGCTGCGAGGCAACAGTGCTAACCACTGCACCACCATGCAGCCCATAATTTAGGAAGTCATTCTTTGATTTAGCAAATACTCCGAGCTGCAAGTGCTCCTTATTCAGAGGCATGAAGGGAAGCTTGGGCCTTGAGGAGAGAACATCATTGTTGACAATACGTTATCATTTGTTCAGAGCTGCAGAGAGGCTCTGAGCTCCAGCTGATGGGATGAAGGCAGACAGATTAAAGGGAACACTTGCAGTCTTATGTCTCCATTTTGACCAGATGTTGAAGGGTCAAACTGTACCTAAAAACTGACCATTGCTGGACGTTACACTCACGTTTGTGAGTACTTTGTCCAATTGTGGTTAAATCTGGCAAAGAAAAGTGTGTTCTCAGCTTTTAACACTATTTTTTCAAACTGAAGTCATTAAAAGGATTATCGACAACATGCAAGATTTCAACTGCTTGTAATCTTGTCATATAATTGTACTTTATTCTGAACAGTGTAAAAACAAATTATATGTTCAATAAGCACAAATTCACCAACTTTGCAAGACGTCGTATATTTGTGAATATATAGGACCCATAGAGAGAGCTGAGTCGTGGGGTGGAATCTACGGCTGTCTTTCGAACTGTCTTCACATGCAAAGAAAGACATGACGCACTCACCGCTATGGATGTCAGCCAATGGGACACTCCACCACACACTGCTGAAGAAGATGTACTCTCATCCTTTTTCTAAATAAATGACTTAAGTGCCTCTTTTTCACTGCTGTGGTCTGATTTCTAGTCTACAAATTTACTTTTTTGTTACATTAACACGACTAATTAAAACTTAAATTACTTTCCCGTTACAAACTTTGCCTTTAAAACAAAATTCAAATTGTCTCAAGGGACTGAGCATAAAGATAAACATAAAGATGCAGCCAGCAGACAAAACTCTAGCTCAGAATATAAATTAGTGCAAAATACTAACGCCCACCTAGCTCTGGATAGAGGAAAACACTCCCAGCAACTTCTCCTCAGACTGTACATGAATATTTGTCTAGTTAGTTTTTGAAATCAGTTTTTAAAAATAGACATTTTTTACTTATTCTCCTCGATTTCCAATTTTTCATCCACCTTGTCATCCTTCCAGTCCCACTTCTCTTCATCTTTCCTCCTCTCCCTCACATGCACTCTGATCCACACACACACACACACACACACACACACACACACACACACACACACACACACACACACTGCTAATGATAAATTTACACAGGGATTAAACCACCACACCCTGATGGAGTCACGCCTTGATACATTATGAGGTTTCTCCATGTTTGCTCTGGCTCAAAATCTAATTAGACACAGTTGGCACACACACATTTTCTCATTGGTTGATGGTGATGAAGGTCATTTGGCAGCCAAACCAGCAGCCACACCCATACATGTAGAAACCTGTAAAAACACAGACAATTTGAATGTTGTGACAGATGAGTCATGACGCAAATTGATCAGAGGTTCACTTCTATGTGCGTGTCCTGTAGTTCTGAGCATCCATAAAATTCCTGGATCTTTGTCTGTCATCCTCTCAAATCTCCTCTTAGGTTTCATTTTAAAAGTCTAAAGATTAAATGATGGGTAAGGCATGCCACATGAGTGGGTTTTAAAAGGTTTCTAACCCGCTGTAGGTAGCCTAAATGGCCCAAGTTCAATGCGAGCTAACAGCTAGACCAAACAAAGGCGGAATAAAAGTGTATTGCTGTCAATCAGTCTTAAAAATCCCATAGTGATTCATGTAAACTTCATTTTATAAACCTTAATGGTGTGGAGCACTCATTTAATCATTACACATGCAGCGGTCTGTAGGAATGAATGCCTTGTAAGTCATACTCTGGGGAAATAAAACACCGGTGCACCAGTTTCAGGGACTAGAAGTGAGCCACATTAGAGAACAGGTTCAGACGGATTTGTTGAGTGTTATTTCCTGATATTTGGGCATCTCGCCTCGGATTGGACAACAACAAAGCAACTGCCTGACTGCTTTGTGACTCTCCATAAATCATAAGCCTGGGGGAGTTCTGCTGTGTGGTGGATTTTCTAATGCTAACAGTTAGCTTCTACTAGTCGAGAAGTTCTTTGCTTTTTTCCTGGACGCTAAAACAACAGCCTTCACTGTTGCAAGCTAATATGGGTGAGTCAGTCAATGTAAGTGACAGTGTGACATGTCAAATCTGTCGTCTATTTTCTCTCAAGCTAACGCAGGAGCAAGGTGTTGGAGACCATTTTCATGTTCAGCCTGCATTAAAACTCAGAGTGACCGATTATAATCAGAAATAATAATTAGAAATAGTTTTTTCAACGTTTCAAACCTTTAACAATGGTGTTATTTTCAGCATTTTGTAGCAACATTGAGCTGTTTCAGGATCAAAGCCATGCAGCCTGGCACTTAGCCCACGCTCATTACAGATTGTGCATAGGGATCCAAGTAACCAGGGGCCACCAGCCATTAAGGAGTTGATTCATCAGCACCCTCAGTCCATCTTAACAGGATGTGGCTAGCATTGTGCAATTATTAATTAGCTGTGCTTCAGTCCTATTGAACAATTTTTCTAAACTGAGGTTGTTTGAAAATGTCAACATGAAGTAAGATGTTACACACAGAAACACACTTTTAACAAGCCAGTTAAGTTAGGTGATTTTTGACTAATGTGATAATTTTATGATTGCATTTTAATTTTTATTTTTTTAAATCTCACTTCATACAAAGTAACTACAAGAAGAACCGGCATGCTTTCTATTACTGACAGAGGCGGTTTTACCATTAGGCATAGGTCGGCGGCCGCCTGGGGCCCCCTTGTGTTGGGGGGCCCCCTAGCCCTGACCGCCGGCACCCCTCTGTTAATGCCACAGTATTCTTATTACCAACCTGTCACCGCAGATAGGATTGGACATGCTTCTCATTACCATAATTCCTGAACCATTAAAGATATCATTAAAATTCAAAAAGTGCTGAAAAGATTAAAAATGGGGCTTTTCGTGCATATACAATATGTTACGGTAGCCACCGGGATTCCCTGTCTTGAGCGCAACAAATCACAACACCGATTCAGAGACGTGCTGAGTTTGTCATCCAAAATGCTTCGTTTTATAACTTTTGAGTGGTTGATCAGATTCAGAACATTCCAGCGGTTCCTAAAAGTACATAAGAGCAGCTTTCCAACGATCTATAGCATGAAGCAATCAAAGTTATGATAAATATCGCTACGAGGGGAAATCCTGCTGTACAGCCTGATTGAAACGGAGCACAGTGCCGCGGTGAAAGCGGATAACGGAACGGGGAAGCTAATCAGCATAAAAACCAGCATGAAATTATGGAAATGCCTCAAAGAAAATCAACACGATCTATTAGGTGTCCCAGAAGGCTTATATCTGAAGACAGTGACCACGAAGAAGGACAGATCTCCAGTGAACCAGGGTATGAATGTTTGTTCCGTCTTTATTTTTTATTTTTTTATTTGAACAACCCTCAACTATTTGCTAATTGTAAGACTCAGCTTCATTCCAGCATTATTTATCTTTTTACCATAAATAATTATTTTTACTAAAACAAGTTTTTGGTATAGCAGTGCACGGTGTGCAAGAGAAGCATCCCATGGCGGTGTGAGGTGCGCTCTGCCTGCAGCTGGAGAAAAACTGTTTCAAGGTCTACCACATCAAATAAAAACGTCTGAAAGTTTACAAAAATAAATGGTCTTAAAAACTGCTAAAAAAAGATACAAAGGTTCACACTTTTTTAGGATAGATGCATTACAGTTCAAAGTTTAAATTGTTTGCCCAGTAATTTTGAAGTTCCTGTTCAGTAATAAATGTAAAAAAATTCTAATCCGTTTTTTGCTTTTTTCACTTTTAAGCTGATTTTTTTAAGGCTTTAATAGAAATAAATTCTAAATACAAGCCATACACTAAAAGCTGAGGTTGTTCTGAAAAAAGGAAAAGAGTTACACACACTTTGCACTTTTTATTACTATTTTACAGCCATAAGATTAAAAAATACCAGACGGCCCTGTTATAATTATGGTCATAAGAGAGTCATTAAGACGGCGATGCACAAACAGGAAGTGATTGGTAGTCATTCCACTTCAATCCAGTTGGTGGCGGTAATGCACCAAATTCTTGTTTGCCAAGTGCCATAAGACCACAAATAAGAATAAGAAGAGAGGCGGGAGCGTTCGAAACAAACTCAAAGCGATAGTCAAAACATGAAGCATGACATGGAGATAGTGGCTCCAATAAGAGAAAGAAGCAGCTTGCTTCATAAAAGCTTTTATTTTCACTTCTGAAAGTGACGTCGTTTTTCGATGTAAACATCAAAAGGAGGCAGAAAGGAAAGACAATGGAAAATGTTTAAAGGGAGGAAAACAGACCAAAATGGAAAATAGAAAAAATATACAAAGGCAAAAGCACAGGAGCACTGACAGGAAGAAGAAAGCAGAGCAAATATTGAAGGCACTCAAAGGGAGAGAATAAAAAGAGGAGGACTAATAAAAAGGGAAAAGAACTCGTGTCAGAAGAGGAGAGTTTCGCAAATCCAGACAAAGGTAAGATTGTCGAATATTTAGTGTAAGGGGCCCCATGTCTGTGTTCGCCTTGGGCCCCCAAATTACTAAATTCGCCTCTGATTACTGAAGTAGTCACACGTTGCTTTTGAAGTCCCAGAAGACAAGGAGAAACTGGGACAGTTAACTTCTTTCTAAGAATTGAGGCGCTTTCAATACTTGGCTGTGTTGGCTCACAGCTGCTGTGTGTATGTGTGTGCATCCATGTGTGCAATCACAAGTGTGTATCTGCAAGCCAAAGCAGTAAGAAGCTAGTATGTATTACATGGGAACCTGATATGTGTTACATGAATTAAGGCACAGCTGTTTTTTATTTGTTTCATTTTTTTTGTCAGCTGTTATTTATTTTTATTATTTTTTGCATTTGTTTGAGTGTGTGCGCACATTTCTTCATAAACACACTTTGTTTCCTAGAAGGTCAGCTCACTGAGTTGCAGAGTCGTGGTCTGGCTCTTTGGATCTGACAGTGGGGGATTTTCCCCAGCTGCACAATTAAACCCAGAGATGATGTCATGAGCCAGCCATGGATTGCTGTCGTCAGGGCGACAGGTACAGTGTAAACCCAGATCCATTCAGACAAATTTTAGTAAAGCGGTTAAGAGACAGGTTGGTCAGCTTACTGCTCTGCGGTGGTCATCTGCTCTTTAAATCTGTGTTTGAATGTAACCATTCACACTTGGTCAAACGTCTGATGTTCTCACACATGAGCAGAAATCTGTTTCCATGAAGCTATCCAGTTCTGCTGCAAAATGGGACATATTAGAGGAGAACTCTGTAAAATCTTACAATAAGCTGTACAAATAAACATAAGTGCATATAATGTGGCGTGAAGTGCTTCTATAAGTGTGGCTCTTTTACAGGGACGAAATTTTGATTTCAGAAGTGGGGGGGGACACAGCAGGCTTGTGCGGATTTGGGGTGGGGGGTGTTATGTAAAGACCCCTTGACACGTCACTTGCCCATCTCAATAATTTTTCCATCCTCTATATCTATATCTATATATATATATATATATATATATATATATATATATACATACATATCAAAGTTAAAAAATGTACAACTCTATTATTATTTTTATTTATTATCATTATTGAAGTGCAGTTTTGGCTGTTGACAATGGATAGGCCATTGTATTTATTGTTTTGGGTCTTTTTTATTGTTTTTGGTGCAACATTTTCTAACAGGGAGTGAGATTCCTTTTTTATTCAATTTTTGTTTGTTATTTTTATTCATTTAGAAGTTCTGGTTCTGGACATTTCAATGTTAAATGAAGGTTTATTTGTTGCATTTTAAAGGGTGTACTTGCATTATTATGATATATTAACATTATATTAGTGGTTATTTTGGTCTAGATAATGTTGACAATATCATTTATCATCAACAATTTGTTGGACAAAATATCGTCCAGCAAAATTTGTTACATTCCCAGGCCTAGTCAAAAGTATAAAAATTATTTATACATAAACGGTCCCTCCTGAGATCTGGCCGTTTGTTCATTTGCTGTGTTAGAGGACATGCTGAACTAATGTTTTACACATGATCATCACCCCAACATTTGAGTGTATAAAAACATATTAAATATGTTTTTTCCCTTAAAAGTGTTTAAACAGTTGTTGCATTTCAACACACAAAAAATAAATGGAAAAAATAAGATAAATCTAATGAAAAGTGTACATCTTTGACATTAAGCTTAAAAAAATCTGTTGACGATGATGATACTGTTCATTTTTCAGAGCTTTTTAATGTGAAAATATACATTGCAATAGATAAGTTTACAATAAAGTTAAATGATAAAAGTTTTGAAGTTACACTTCTACTACTACTACTACTAGTAATAATAATTATGATGATAATAGTAATAATAAAAAAATAATTATAATAATACGAATAAATTGTGTCTGAGGAGTCAGTTATGTGGAGGAGATGAGTTTGTAAAAGTTAGTTTTGAGTATGTGTGTGAAGGAGGAGGTGAGTCTGAGCTTAATGCAGGGGTGTCACATGTTCCAACTTACGTTTTGACTTTGAAAGAAGTATCTTATATCCACTTTTCGTTTTCTTGACATGCTGCCTCCTGGCTGTGCCTAACTACCAAAGACTCACAAATGAAGACTTATTCAAATGTTATGTAATGGAAGCTGAGCTGAGCTCTGATATTACACAGCGTCTAGTTGACGATGTGACTCAGTACCGGTGTTCCCTAGCGGCTCCAAACTAGCAAAACAACGTGAGCACGTTCTGACTGTTTACAACTTGAGTGACAGCAGCAACAGCCAATAATACGTTAGCAAGTATCAGCAGAGCCAATAGATTAGCTTTTGGGCGGGTCTAATAGTAAACCGGTTTCCGTTTCGGTCCTAGTGCTCAACCAAATCCATTTAATGGAGCGTAACATTGCTTTTGGACGGAAAAAAGTGCAGGGGACCAAAACTGCCTTTTGAAAAAGTGGGGGGGACATGTCCCACCCGTCCCCCCCCAAAATTACGTCCCAGCTCTTTTATCATTGATCATGCATGTTTGCAGGTTAATTACACATGCATGCATTTACACACACACACACACACACACACATGCTACCCAGCAGGATGTTTGTGTGTGTTAGGGTAATTGTCTTAAAACAATACTGTCTTTCTTTGTGTGGAAGGAGAAGTAAGCAATGCATGTCCAGATGTTGCCAGTTGTCGATCTTGACACGCACACGCACATGTGCATGCGCACCCCCCCACACACACACACACACACACACACACAAACAATCAAACACACACACACACAAACAAACACACACACATGGTTTTCAGTGAGCCAATATGTTCCTCCTCTGAACATGCAACATGGAAAATCAAAGTCCCACTTTATTCATTTAAAATTTCACACAGTAAACACTGATGAACACACTTATTATAAAAGTGTGAGCCACACCTGAACACACCCTGTCCATATTGAACATGAGGCATTTTCTAGAATGTTTTATTTATTTTTGAACATAGTCTTTATTTTAATTTTAACTATTTTTATCACAAAAAACAATCAAACCCAGCCCCACCTGCTACAATCAATCAAATTAAAAAAAACAAACCAACAACCATAAAACAGGTATATCGTGACACCAAATCAAAAACCAATACATGTTTACATAAGAAATAAAAACAAAACAATAACATAAAATGTCTAAAAATAAGAGACAAACCATAACCACACATCAAACTTGTCAGCTGACCATTTAAGACCATGTTTGAGCCTCCCCAGGTGCAAATGATTCATAATCTCACTTTCGTCACATTGAAAATTAGCATTCATAGACTCGCTCATCTTGACTCATTTCTTGGAAAGTAGAGGCTAATTCCATAACAACGTAGAACTCCTTCAAGCTTGTGTTATTTTTGGAGATAAAACACAAATGTTGCAAACCAAATGGAGTCAGTGACTAGATGTCTGAATGTCATGAAACAAGACTCCAAATCCTGCCACCTTCTACGCTGGCTCACTTCCAGTTCTGATACAGTAGTGCAAGAGCTTTTCCTACAGAGATCAACTCACGAGGCATTCATAAAGACCACAGCAACTTTACAGAAGAAATGAGTGAACCTGGTCTTGAATGTTTTTATCAAGAATCTGCGCTAATGTGTTTTTATCTGAACAAGGATCACTGCACCAAAAGTATTCAAGCCTCGGTACAACACAAGCTTGTAGCCACCACTGAATAAATATTACAATCCCTGTGGCACTGTTTGTGTGTGTGTGTGTGTGTGTGTGTGTGTGTGTGTGTGTGTGTGTGTGTGTGTGTGTGTGTGTGTGTGTGTGTGTGTGTGTGTGTGTGTGTGTGTGATCTAAAACATGTCTGAGAGCAAATTGGGATGCCGTTCTTTTTTACTGATCATTGAACTGAATTGATGGGATATAGTTGGAGATTCAAAATCTCCAAAGACCAAACACTCAACCTTTAGGTTGGGATTGATTTGAGCAGTAGTTTCGTCTGTGGCTGGGGGATGTGACCACAGCAAAAAGATTTCAACAGACATGAAAAAGGTTTGTTAATTTATTCCCAATTTTGCCCCCAACCATTTCCAAAGTTTCCTCACCTTTCCTGCATTTGTTAGACTAATGGAAGCTAAGCTGCAGAATTTGAGGTGGTTTAAAGATTTCTGTACAAGCCCAAACATTTGTGTTGAAAATAAAATTTCTCTGACACGTTTTTGAAATAAAAGGTGAAGCTATTTGAGAACCCTTGCGAACATTTTGAGATATTTTGGAAACTCCTTTGCAAATGGTGTTCATCATATGACAACAGTGTTGGTGGTCTCAGCCCAGTGAGATATCAATCAGGGTAAGGGAATTTTTATAAACCACTCTGACTAAGATGAGATTGCAAAGCAAAACAAACAAACAAACAAACAAACAAAACAAAGAAAAAAAACCATGACTTGAATATCTGTAAAGAAAACGTGTGCAGGATCCCTTTGAAACAGAACCACTCAAAAAGTGATTAATGGATCGTTCAAGTTTTAGGGGCAGACTACGTAAACGGGTTTCTGAGAAAAGAGAGAAAAGTGAAGACTGTGCAGTTTATCACCCAAACCCTGACCAATGTACTGGAAACAACATGGTAGTAATTTTACAAGACAAAAGGTACTCTGTCTCATCCTTACACAACTCGGGCTCTGCTGTCGAACATTGAGATGTTGTTTGTACAAAATCATGATATAATGGAGGAGATGGAGAAGCATAGAGAAACCGATACAGCAGCTCAGTGGGAGAGGGGAGAGGAGAGAGCATGGGGGAATATGTGTGAAAAACAGGAGAAATGTAAGGAGGATCAGATAGAAAGATAAATGTCTGGAGGTTTTAAAAACAACAGAAGAAGTGTGAAAGAAAAGGGGGTTGAGATGTCCGAGATTTATGAACTCAGATGTGGTCAGTTAGATGTTTAGGAAAGAACTACTGGCACATAAGCCCTAACATTTGTTGTAAGTTAAAGTCATTTGTTTTATCCAGGTGTTGGAAGAGAAAACGTCTTTCAGGTTAAAGAAATGATTAAAAGATGCGTTGCTTTGTTGAAAAGATGAGAGATCAGCAGCAACGATTGAGTGAAACAAGTCTAAAATAAAAATGGCACCAGCTACACTCACCGGCAACAAATGTAATCCACCAGATCTAAGACGCCTTAATAGCCCTTGAACATGTCCAGCTCAATTTAAAGTTTATGAAAGTCGTGCAGAAATAAGCTGGTAAACAATCCAGTAAACATGCAACCAAAGTCCCAATTTTGGTTCATCCCTTGAGTTATGCTTCAACACGTTCTCACACCCTAAGCGTCGAAAAATAACGTGGTGTGACTTAGTGTCAAAATATGACGCGCAGGGTGTCCCAGCGTGTTGGGAGAGGACGCGCTGTGCCACAGCGTCCGTATCCGATGCCCACGGCGAAACAGACATTTAATCGACATTTCACCTCTAACCTCTAGCGATTTAACCTTCCCCTCACCCCATCCTAACCTTAACCCAGTGTGTCTGTGTAAATTTTCAATTAAGCATGTTTGAGAGGAACGACAGAAAGCAAAACAAAGCTTTGCATGTGCAAGCTGGTTAAGGTCAGGATGAGGGTGAGGGGAAGGTTAAATAGCAAGAGGGTAAAGGTCACAAATTGGTCAAACGTCCGTCTCACCACTGGGCATCGGATACCGACGCTCTGGCACAGCGCGTCCTCTCCCGATGCGCTGGGGCACTCTGCGCATCATATTTTGACGCTTGGTCACACCGCGTCATTTTTCGATGCTTACGGTGTGAGAACGTGTTGTATGCTTCCATTTTTAAACCTTAATCATAACCCAAAGGAACATTTGAAAATATCTCAGAAATCTTGGAAGAACCTTCATGTGAAAATCATCAGTGTTGTGCCTGAACATGTTCACTGAACGATCGTTCGTGAATTTGTTCGTTTTTTCGTGAACGTGAACTGAACTTGTTCGTATTTTGTCTGACGAACATAAAAGTCAGTGCGTTTGTCCTGGCATGTGTGAACGAGTTTCTGAACACGTTCTTTCGCCGTTCTAGCTCCAGAACTCCACGGAGCTTTTCCGGAGCTAAAGCCTAGCTAAAACATCCTGTTAACCATAGAGTTTATCAAAAGTAGAACCCGCAAATGTGGCCAAACATGGGCAGTAGCAGTTGGTGCGGCGTCTACTCTTCTACGTATGTCTATGCTGTGTGCAGGAGTCAAAGTTCATTCAGAAAAATTGAAAAAGGACTTAACTGAAAAATTATACATTTTTTAATGTAGACAGTTTTAATTTAGACAGTTCCTAAAGAGTAAATTAAACTATTTTCCTTTTAATAAGGAAATATTGATCGTGTTATTTAGACATGTTGCTCATCTTTCAACACATTCTCACACCCGAAGAAGTTAAAACTGACAATGGGTGACTGGTGCCAGAGCATCGGTTTCCAACGCCAGTGGTAAAACTGTGATTTCACCAAATTGTGACCTTTACCCTCTTGCTATAGAAGCTTCCCCTCACCCCCATCCTAACCTTAACCCAGTTTCTCATTCTAAACTTCTCGTTAACCTTGTCTGAGAGGGACGAGACAACTAGAAAGAAAGTTTTGCATGCACAAGGGGGTTAAGGTTAGGATGGGGGTGGTGGAAGGCTAAGAAGCAAGAGGGTAAAGATCACAATTCAGTGAAATTACCGTTTTACAACGGGTGTCCAAAAGCGACGCTCTGGCACAGCGCGTCACCTCCCAATGCTAACTGTCGGAAACAAACGCTTGGTCAACCATTGTCAGTTTTAGCCACTTCAGGTGTGAGAATGTGTCACGTTTTTCCATAATGTGTACCTTGTTACCTCTAAATTTTTACTAGTGATAATTAGAAATAATTAAAAAGTCCCATCACGAAACAGCCACCACTGATCACTCAGCGTCTTTGAGTGTCGTGACTGTGATTCTGAATCATGAAACTGGGCGAAACAATAAACACTCATTTGGATGCATAATCAGCTGGTTATCTGGAGAAAATCACATCAGAAGTTATAACTGGAACTCCAGTTGTTCTCATCTTTGGTACAAAAGTGGCTTTTATCACTTAACAATGTGGTTAATGTCCTCTGGAAGTCCCTGCCAGTGTTTGATTCTGTACCTCATGCATCTCTTAGTACTTACTGTAAAGTATGTAAACAGGGACACTTTATCCCATCATTCTATTCAGCACTCATGTAAATACTCTAGTGGTAGTCATCAATTATTCTCAAACAGGAAACATTTGGGTAACCACAACAATGGCTGAGTTCTTCTACCCTCTGAAGCCAACATGAGTACGTTCAGAGTGTCCTGGGACCTCTGGATCATTAACACTCTGTGGAACCTCCTTGCATGTTTGGCCTGAACACATCCACGTGCAAGACTCATATTCTCAGTGTTCCTCTGAAACATCAGCCTTGGTTTCACATGCTGCACCTCCAGACGGCTGTCACCTTTTCATGAACAAAGGAGCAACTTTTGCCACTGATCTCATCGCACATGTGATAGATTTCAGCTACATGTCCTCCTGCAGGAGGTCACAGTGAGCTTCAGACTGAGATGGTATCACTGCCCAGGGTTACTGACATCTGATTCCCTAATAAACCTGCATGTCCCAAATTAGTATGATGAAGGACCAGCTTAAGTCATTTAAACAGGGAAATAAAACATATTTAGGATAAAGTGGCCTGGAGGAAACTCAGAGGTGCTTAGGTCTCCTTAAATAAATAAAGTCCCAGGAATTTATTTTCACAGCGGTTAGATGGAAGGTCCTAAGATAAAGGAAGGGGGGAAAGGAGGTAGTGAAGATGGTGGTTAATTTTTACAGTAGCCAAATTAGTTTGTTTTGACTGTGCTGGGTTTGGGTTTGTAGTTATCCCCAGTACCAGCCGCACACAAACCCAAAGGAAAATGACGCGGTCACAGATTTCTGTAATACAGCCAGAACTCGCTTTTTAGGTAAAAGTTATTGTCCCAGTTTTTCAGAACATCATTTCCCTGGGGTGTGTGACTTTGTCCAAGCCAGTGTTGCTCCTGACGTATTTGCAGCATCGTGATGTCATTGGCCTAATTGATTCCTGCCTCCGTGCACGGAATGAACACATTACAACAAACAACTCAGCTTAGAAGCATGCATCTGTGAACAGTTTGAACAATGTGTACAGAAAATAATACATGGTATTTAGTTGTTCTCGCAAACCTCTGAAATCACAAACATACTGAAAATGAGCATCTAATGTGCCTTAACGCATAGGGGTTAACTGAAATGACCCCAGTTAAATATTTTATACAGTCTTAGGGTTTACCAGTCATAATGAAATGGCCAAGCAAAAGTGCACCTGTTGACAAATGTCTTGTGATGGATGTTTGGATAGAAGTCAGCTGCACTTAAACAATAGAAAAAATTAGACCGTGCTCAGTGACGTCATTTTATTCAGTCATTTTAAAATTAAAGACAAAAGTCCTCGTTCTGACTGATGCAGAATGTCAGCTTTAGGTGACTAAATCATGTATTTTAGTTTAGGTAAAACAAGCTGATATTTCAGTGTCAATCTGTAGCACCTGAAATCTCGACAACACCCTTGAAACATTTGTTTTGGTGTTCTTAGCAACGTCTGGCTGATGGCCTGCTCTGCTTCTTATCTGCTACTGACAGATTTCAGTTTACTGTCCAGGAAGTGTGAGTAAACTTCTACTGAACCACGACCGTGGAGGTCAGAACAGACTGTGCAGCAATCACCTGTAGAGTTCCAGGCAACTGTCCTTTTAAGTGTGTGCTTGCATGCATGTGTGTGTTGTATGTTTAATGGGTTAGTCTCTTTGCTCCTGTGTGAAACCTTGCCTTTGCAGTTTTGGTCAACTTGTAGCCATGCTCTTGAAGGGTGATAAGGTGCCTTCTACAGGTATTTTGTACCAAAACCAACCATTTCATACCCACTTCTGACCATTTACTTCCTACCTCTCCAGTGGTTCGTACCCATCTTGGTACCCACCCCAGCATCGCTCTGTTGAACTACTGGAGTATGCTTTCCATTGTGCTCTATTATACCTGCACAGCTGTCAGTCTCTGCCTGACTTGTGTGAATCCTATTCACCATGACTAAGCAACACATTCTCACACCCGATGTGTCAAAAAATGACGATGAGTGACCAAGCATTGGTTTCCGATGCTCACGGTAAAATGCACATTTGCACAAAGGAATGTTGCAAAGCAATTCCTCGTCAGGACAACAGGGGGCGTAGCACTTTTCCTGCAACCATTATAGTCACATCTCTGGTCTGCAAAAATATGTTTACTACTGTGTATGTGTCACACAAATGTGTCCCTCATTCATAGACGGCAACCTCCAAACCTACGTTTCCTGCAATTTTATTCCAGGAATAACCTTTTTCCACAGGCTTGCGCTCTCTAGATTTTGATGGAAGGTAGAAAAATTGCTTGTGTTGCTGAGGGCTTACTTAGGTCAATGATGGTGTTGTGTGCCTCCACACCCCTGCAGACTGAGGAGTATAAAACAGGGTTCACAGATCATTGAAGTTCTGCTTGATGCTGTGCAGAAGGATTTGTGCCACTGTTGATACAAACATTATTGCGTGCAGTATTGTAGGTGCATGTAATTGTTGTGAGTTAAATGGTAACTATTCTAAACCCACTTAGTAGGAAATATCACCCCCTGGGTACAAAATGGGAACCACTATGTCTGAAATGGGAGTGTGATTTACTGCCCACCTAATCAATAATCTTTTCTCCATCTCAATGTTTTTAAAGTACTGAAGAAACCAAAAGCTAAAGCAAAGCTGTGTCCAATCTGCCTTGTCTATCTTTCTTTTTTTCTCGGTGAGATTATTGTTACACTTTTTGGCAAAAAGCTGCTAAATGTTATAAGAATAACCCTATTTGAAACCGATGCATGTAGAACCAGAATTCTGCAGTATGAGATGTAGAAGACAAATGTTGGGCAGGTTGACAAGGTCAGAAGGAGTGGAGAACTTGTTTAAACTGTTGGATTAAGCATGGCAGAAAAGTGTTGAAATGATCAACATCATGAATGATTTCACTTTAATCTTCAGTATGGTAAATCTGATACTGCCAATAACCTGGCATCTGAAGAGGCGTGCTGTCAAACTGGTAGAGACCCAACATAGTCTTAGAATTTGTTTCTTTCTAAATAAGACATGCAGGTTTTTTAACAGACACCGTTAAACTAGTAGGAATCTTACTGAACCCATTTTCTTGCCAAAATCTCATTTGAAATCTGCAAAAAGCTAAAATAAAATGAGTAGAGGGAGGCAAAAACACACAAAAGGAAGACACAGAAAACCATTAAAAGGCTTAAGCTTTTCAATCAGACAGCATTAGCGTGGAAGATTAAGCAACCGTAAACAAGACAGAGAAACCATTGGGTCAGTGTGGGGGTGGGATGCTTGAATGCATCACTGGTCACGCTGGACAGCTGCATGTTGTCCACTCTGACCTCTGGGTGAAATATACCTGTATTTCTGCAGCGTGGCTTATGTTCTCTCCTACGTTATCGCTTTACCAGGTCTGCTGGTGGAGGAGTGAGAACAGACAGATTAGGTTCCCAGGTCCTGACAAGACAGGACTGAAGAGGCTTTCACATAATAGCTGGATAAAAACATCACTTAAAGACCTCTCCAAGGCTATAGGTGAGCCCTTACACCATGGAAGCCATTAACACTCTTATCACTTACTTGACAGGCTTCCCGTAGGGTGACACCGGAGCACTAAAACATATAGGATTCCCTTTGTAGTGTAAATGTAGGAAGTGGGTTTACCATTCAGGAGCACTCATCAGGCTTACAAACAACACCGTTCAAGCAAAGATGCAGGAAATCCTCATAAAAAAATATGTTTTCATTAATATCAAAATGTATTTTTACTACCATTAGGTTCAAATTAAAACTCCTTTGTATAAACAACTCGTCATTAGGGCATTTTCAGATGTCCCTGATATTTAATGACTGTCTAAGGCAACAGCTCTTAAACATAACTTTAGAGATGGCTCTGTCACCGTAGTCCTGAAGGATCAACTTTGACCTGGCACCATGAGCTCTGACCCCGTGAGGCTAGGCGATTATGTCTGACCACTAACCGTGTCAGAATCAAAGGAATAGCAGGGCTTTGGATGCAAAGCATGTTCACAGCTAGCCCATAACAGTTTATGTGTGTGTTCTGCAGGGGAAATTGTGATTTAGACCATAGCAGGAGGTAAACCACAGAATGCAAAATTTGATACATTTCCTCTAAATGGATCCAAGCTGATGTCCAGTTATGTTTGCTTGTCTTTTCAGATAAAACCAGTGACTGTACAGAATGGTCAGAGGGCAGCACCTGACCCTAACCCTATTCAGCTAAAACCAGCTACCATACATTCCCACAATGGTCAAAGGGCAGTACCAGAAAGCAGGTATCTCAGCAGGCTGCAGTTGCTGGCTGCTAGTTGCAACAAATAGCAAGAAAAATATGGCAATTGTGTATTAAAATCTTACTAAAATTGTATGTAGGATACTTGTGAGCCATTTTCAGTTAGATCCGATTAAACTTTGAAATTTGACCAAGCATTTAGCACAGGGATTCCCAAAGTGTGGTGCGCGCACCCCTGGGGGTGCGCGAGCTGCCACTAGGGGATGCGCGAGGTGAAAAGTGTAATGGCTGGAGCTCAGAGAAGTCTGTCATATGTCACCATTAGCGCAGAAACTCATTTGTGGGTGGGCCAAAGAAAAAGTAAGTGGGCCCAATAAATGTAATTGAAAACAAGTATATTTTTACGCGCGCACGCACGCGTGTCCGCCACATGTGCCCTAGCTTCATAATAACAATGCGCCGAGCTTCAGCACTCTGGCCTGCGCACGCCGATATGTTCCGTATTTGATCGTTTTTAACAGTGTTGGAGAAATCTGAAGGTGAGTCATTCTGGCAGATTGTAATTAACACCTGTCTCATGCAGGTGTTCTGACATTGTAAACCTCACACACAGAACATTGTGGATGTAACAAAATAACAAGAAATGATTCCCAATCAGGCTATTAACAGCGCGCTGAAGATCTGAAGTTCAGAGTGCGTCTGTCAGGGGTCAGACGCCTTCCAGCGGAACCACGGCTCACGGGTGCACATGTGAGCACATCTGGGCTGGGCAGAAGTTTAAATAGCGCCAAATAACGAGACGCGGTGACTTGAGCGGCTGTGCAGCGCGCGCGTGGTCGACATGGTCGGGACATAGAAGGGGGTGCGCGGCTAAATAAGTTTGGGAACCACTGATTTAGCAAAACAGATGTATTTGATTTTTATTGTGATTTATAGGCTGTGCATTATTTACCTCCTTGTATTTCTTGTTGCCTTTTGTACCTGCAGTCATTGCTTTTATAGTCTCATTCATTTTAGCCCTTTTTTATTTTAAACTAGATATTTTCTGTTTAGCACTTTGGTCAGATCAGCTGTTAAAATGTGCTAGATTTGCTAGATTTGCTACACTGGGGCACTGTTGTGAAAAAAACTACTATGTATACATTTTCTGCAAACTTCTGTCACATTTATATACAACGTGTACTGATTATCTTTCAAATGGTCTGCATGACATATGCAGATTTGAGCAATCTTGTTGCCAAAGTTGTCTTACATTTCTCACTTTTTTCCAACTTACATACACTAAACGTAGAAGTGTTCCAGACAGATGTGACGCCATTTTTCTTTTTTTTAACCAATCTTCATGATTCCATCATCAATGAGGCTACCATGTGCCAAATTATCCATCCATCCATAGTTTCATCTGATTACAAAGTCATGTAATTAGTCCTTTCACCTATAACCACACATACTGTCACATATTTCATGAGCAAACATCTCATTTATTAGCTTATTTAGGCTTGTTTAGATAAACATTTGGGTTTGAAGCCATTAAAAATACGGCATGTTGTTAAATACATGTTCTCCTTTGCCAGAAAATGTGTGCCAATGTCACAGAGTTTTCTAATTAATTTAATTTGATTTCACTTTTAATTCCTTGGCCAGTTGTGACTGGAGGTAGATTTTTTTAGATGTAATTTTTAACTCTAAAATTAAGAAAAACTTTGACCTCGACACAAACTGTATAATTTGGGGACATTTTACTATTCCAATTCTAAACCCAGCATAGCTTTGTTGTAGAAAAACAAAGTTAGAATTCACTACTGTCTCAATCTAGAGGCTCTACAAAATGAATTCCTAGTTCCATCTGAACCAGCAACTCAAAATATTCAGTGTGTGCTCAGGTTTAACAACATTTACACCTTTGTTCTGTCTGTTAGTGGCACACACGATGGTCTGTTTCTTTTTAATATCACTTTCCAGGCTTATTGCTGTTAGTGAAAAATGTTACCAGGCTTATTTAACAGCCAATAATTTGGTTTCCACTGTAGTGTCTGGAAATGGTTTCCGGCTGAAAACATGATACTGAACTGAAGGCCAGAGGGCGATCAGAGAGTAACGAGAGCCATGTTAGTTCCACTTTTTCTATTTAAGTAAAATCCAATTATTAGTTTGTATGGTTTGTGCTCTTGAGGACAATCCCATAAATCTTCTGACCAAGTGAAAATTACTTTAAATTGAAGACCTGGTTTCAAAAGCCCATTAGGTTTTAGCCATCATTTAGTTTTCAGATAAAAGGCTCAGGGTCAGTGAGGCAAACCATGTCTTTGGTTATGGTTCTTAGAAGCATAAAGGACAGCAGTGGCAATAAAGAGTGATCGTTTGGACCTGAGTGGTTACCCTCAGAACTTCTTGGAAGAGGAGGTAGTTTCTTAATGGGCAACAAATGTTGCTTCAACACACACCACCCAGCCCCCCCCCCCCCCCCCCCCCCCACACACACACACACACACACACCCATCAAAAGGCCTGAAGAGCTCTCTAACACATAGCTAAAAGACTTCTAAAAGACAATTGATAATGAAAAGTTTTCTCAAGTTGAGTGATTAGCATCGAATTAGTGAGATTTAATTTACAAATAAAGTGACACTACTGAAAAAGTTTAGCATTGGTCATGTCTTAGTGTGATTGCAGTAGAAGCGTACTTTTTCCATTTTTGTGTGATGGATTGAACAGTGCTCCTCAAGATGTTCAAAGCTTGTAGTATTTTTTATAATTTAACTCCACTTTAGACTTATCTACATTATTCCTGACCTGTCTGGTGGGTTCCTTTGTCCTAATGATGCTGTTTGCGCAATAATGTCCTCTAACAAACCACTGAGGCCATCACAGAACAGGATTTATAATGAGACTGAATTACACAAAGGTGAACTCTATTATCTAATTAGGTGACCTCTGATGGCAAAAGGTTTGCAAAAGATTTTGTTTAGATCAGGGGTAGGCAACCCTGGTCCTAGAGAGCAGCGGTCCTGCATGTTTTCCAGCCATGCATGAACTCGCAGCTTCTAATTGGCTGAACACAGCTGATTCAGGTAATCAACAGCAGGAACAACAAAGATAGTTGGAAATCAAGCAGGTCTGCAGCTCTCCAGGTCCAGGGTTGCCTACCCATGGTTTAGAGGTATCAGAGTACAGAGGGGCAGAACACAAATGCACGCCACACTTTTTCAGATATTTTGCTTAAGATTTGGAAAACTAAGTATCAGTTTCATTTTACTTCACAATTGTGTGCAAATTGTGTTAGTCTATCACAGAAAATCTCAATAAAAAACGTGTAGTTTGAGGTTGTAAGGTGTCAAAATGTGTAAAAGTTCATAGGGTATGAATACATTAGGAATGCGCTGTATATTTTAGAGGCTGTGGATTCAGACTGGTTGCTGAAGGCAGCAGGCCCCTCCATTACCTGTCCACTCACCTAAAGATGGCTGCAGATTTCAGAGAGTTTTCACTTTAGACTAGAATGTGCTATAGGAACAGGACATTTACCAGTTTTACCATTACACTGCAACAAAAATTACCCTGGTCATGATTTTAAGAAATTCCAAAATGCTGTTGCTTAAATCTTTGATGAAATTAATACAAAAGTTCTAATGTTTCCCGTATTCATGTATCCGCAATTTTTACCTTAGGACAGGGCTATTCAATTCAGGGCCTTGCGGGCAGGTAGCCTGGCAAGCCACATTTTAGTGGTTTCTCTAGTCCAACACACGATTAAGTGGTTGAATCATCTGTGCAGTAGCTCATCAGGCTCTGCAGATGCTTGTTAATCACCTACTAATTCAAATCAGGTGTGTTGAAGGAGGGTTAAAACCAAAATGTGCTGGATATTGGCCCCCGAGACCCAGAACTGAATAGTCCTGCCTTATGAGATGCAAACATAAGATAGTGTCATGTTCTGGGGCAAATGTCTAACCCAAGACATGCAGAATCAGGAGACGGACCCAAATTTGAAGGAAAAAATTAATATTTTTTTTAACGAAGAACTAAGGGCGCACTGGAAGTCCAGCGGGTGAGGAAAACGGGAAGCAGGGTCTAGAGGGGAGAGCAAACAGAGGTGAGTACTGGGAGTTGTAGTCCAATGAGGGAAACTGAAGGAGGGACTTATGGGGTCGAGGAGACCTGAAGAGCTGGGGAGGGGATGAGCAGGAGTAATAGTCCAGGAAATGAATAGCGAGTAATCCAAGAAGGTGTGATGGGATGCTTCCGAGAGGACAGTGTGGGGGTTGGAGAGGGAGCGGGGTACGGTGGAGAGCGGGTCGGTCTGGTGAACCAGGAAGCAGAGCCGACGTGAGGTCCTATGGAGTTTGATCGAAATCCTGAGGTGAAGCCAAACCTGATATGAGCAATCCAAAATAAACACCCAGCGGTTAGTCGAGGTCAAAAACAACACACAAGAGAGCACAAAAACTAGAGACGAGTTTCGAGGGCAAGACACTACCAATCAGTAGTCGAGTAGCGTTCACCATCCTCCTTATGAAGTAGACCCGCTGATTAGCTGACGAGGTGCAGCTGCCGCTCCCTCTCCTGCAACCAAACACTCAGAGATGGTGAAATGTGAGAAGAGTACTCACCCCGGCTCATGACAGATCTTGTAAATCTGAAGTCACCTGTTGGGTGACGGTTTTAACAGGTTGCTACAGAATTATATAAAAAAGATCTTCTTAGTCTTGAAAGTGCCTTCATCATGCAAGATCCACTCTTTTGAGCTTTTGACCATGCTATGTTGTCATTCCTTCTTGAAAAACACCCCATTGTGGTTTTTGGTTTCACGTGTGCATTTTCCTGTTTCAGTTGTAAATCGTCTACTGTTTGCCCAGCAGGCTGAAGACCATTGGATGGGGTTGTTGCTGCATCATCACAACCCGCTCCTCCCCATCAGGTAGTCTCTCGGGTCCAGGTTCCCTCTCCCCTGGACTGTAAACTTTAACTCCCAGTCTTTCTTTGTAGCTAGCAATGAGTTTAATCTCCTCACTTGTGATGAAGTGATTTGTTTCTTATCTAGTATGAAATTTAAATAATGCCTAGAACCCAAGAATGGACTTTTGTCTGTGGGAGGAACAAGATCCTCCTTGTCGGCAGGTATGAGATAAACATCTTTAAACCCGCAAAACCTTAGTCTTAAAAAAAGAAAATTGAGTAATAAGATCCCTGTCCAGTCTTCCTGAAGAATCAGCATAAGTGGTTGGATTTTATCTACAGGAGCTCTCGAAAACAGAGCCAGAATGTGACTGTGAATGGTGAATTAGCAGCAAGCGTGTATCTATGGTCTCTGGGTCTGCAGCTGTGTACTATTGTGGAATTGACTCAGCAGGTGGCGGGATTTGATCTAATCCAAGCATTTTTTTCCCAGGTAGAAGTAATGAGTCATGAAAATAACTTAGATTTTATAAAGACTTCCATCTCAATAGTGCCATCAGTGATATTTTATCATATATTGTGCCTACTGTTGCTCTGGAAGGTATAAAATTAAGTGATGAAGGTCCTTTAGGACTTAGAAATTTCTACATATGTGGTATTGCTCTTATTTTTTTAGATTTGATCTGTATGAACCCAGCTTATCTTTGACAAGTGACACCAAAAGCTAGATGACACAATCTTGTCATCAAAACTGTGTAGTAGCCAAGTCGAAAAAGATGGATGACTCTCAGGAAACCAGAACAGAGGGCTAGAATAACATATTTCCTGTAATAATATATGCAGAGTAATCCATCAATCTGGACTTGTGTGTTGAGCTGAAACTCTGAGGAGTGTCACTGGCAACACTAACTTGGCTCATTCTTCAAGTTGTGTCAGAAATTGTCAAATCTTCCCAGAAAACCAAGATGGCTGTTTGTTCTATGGACAGAGAATCAGATTCTTTAGATTTAAATTCACAATGTTTAGCCACTTAATGGACAGTAAGTTAATAATGTCAAATTTAAAGATGTAAATGTTTAAAAAAAACAGGAGAACAAAACGTACAACTCTGTTGTTCAAGTTTTGTTTTTTATATCACGATGGGAAACGCTGTTGCCATCCTTGTAATTTATAACTATGTTTACCCAGAGTTAAATGAAAAATCTCTAAATTGTTAGGAAAAAGTTCCACATGCGGATTCACCAGATGAAATTATGGTCACAAGTATAAAGGTGATGTAATATTTTTACACATACGACAACATGGCAACACCCGTGTTCTGAGCACACTGGAACATCGTGTACTTTCCAAAAGCAAAACACAAATACAAGACCTTAGGCATAGTAGCAATTTCTCCTTAAAATACATAATTATTTAAATATAATTTAAATACAACTTGCAATAATTGTTATCATCTATTCTATAAATGTAAACAGTCTATCAGCAGCGTTTGTTGCGTTTCCTGTGATAGCTTCTGCTTTTACTCAAATATTATTAGACATGGACACAATTGTTGGTACCCTTCGGTTAATGAAAAACCCACAATGATCACAGAAATAACTTGAATCTAGCAAATGTAGTAATAAATAAAAATTCTATGACATATAACCATTGAAAGTCAGACAATCCTTTTCAATTAAGCTTCAATGGATGAATAAAAAATAACTTAACTCATGGAAAAGGCCTGGACAAAAACGATGGTACCCCTAACTTCATATTTTGTTGCATAACCTTTTGAGGTAATCACTGCAATTAAACGATTTCTGTAACGGTCAGTGAGACTTCTGCACCTCTCAGCAGGTATTTTGGCCCACTTCTCATGAACAAACTGCTCCAGTTGTCTAATGTTTGAAGGGCATCTTTTCCAGATGGCATGTTTCAGCTCTTTCCAAAGATGCTCATTAGGATTGAGGTCGGGGCTCATAGAAGGCCACTTCAGAATAGTCCAATGTTTTCCTCGTAACCATTATTGGGTGTTTTATGTGTGTTTTGAGTCATTGTCCTGTTGCAAGACCCATCACCTGCAACTGAGACCAAGCTTTCTGACACTAGCTAGCACATTTATCTCTAGAATCCCTTAATAGTCTTGAGATTTTATTGTATCCTGCACAAATTCAAGACACCCTGTGTCAGATGCAGCTAAGCAGCCCCAGAACATAACACAGCCTCCTCCATGTTTCACAGTAGGATCAGTGATCTTTTCTTAATATGCTTGATTTTTCCAACTGTGAATATAGAGCTGATGCGCCTTTGCAAAAATTTCCATCTTTGTCTCATATGTCCAGAGGACTTTCTCCCAAAAGCTTTGTGGCTTGTCAGCATGTAGTTTGGCATATTCTAGTCTAGCTTTTTTATGATTTGTTTTCAAGAATGGTGTCCTCCTTGGTCATCTCCCATGTAGTTCACTTTGGTTCAAAGAACGATGATGGTGAGATCTGACACTGATGTATCTTGAGCTTCATGTTCACCTTGGATCTCTGTAGAGGTTTTTGAGGGCTCTTTTGTTACCATTCAGATTATCTGTCTCTTTGCTTTGTCATCAATTTTCCACCTGCACCCACATCCAGGGAGGTCAGTACCATGGATCTGACATTTCTGAATAATATGTGCAACTGTAGTCACAGGAATATCTAGCTGCTAACTTTTACCTTTAACATGATCGTCTGTGTTTTTCTTTCTAATCTCCTAAAACAGCTCTTTCCTTTGCTTCCTCTGGTCCATGTTGAGTGTGGTACACACCATGTCACCAGACAACGCAGTGCCTATATATAGAGTCCTATATAAAGGCCCACAGACTGATTACAAGATTGTAGACACCTGTGATGCTAAGTAGTGGACACACCTTGAAGTAACATGTCCCTTTGGTCACATTATTTTCAGTCTTTTCTACGGGTGCCATCATTTATGTCCAGGCCTGTTCCATGAGTTTATTTTGTTTATAATTACATTGAAGCATGGTTGAAAAGCAATGCCTGACTTTCATTGGTTAAATTTAATAGAATTGTTATTTATTACTTTTGTCAGATTCAAGTTATTTCTGTGACATTGTGTTTTTTTTCATTGACCAAAAGGTACCAACAATTTTGTCCACGTCTGTATGTCTAGGCGTCATTTATGATTTAACCTGCTAGTTGTATGAAAAACAATGGTTGCCATGTTGCTAATATACAGAGCTGTTGATAAAAGCTGCTCATTGTTTTTTGAGGGAGGAGGATGAGATGATTGAGTGCATGTCAACTGTAATTCTCACAGGTTGTGGCCTTGAGGTTTAAATGACCTCAAATAACACCCTGTGACGTCAGAAATATGAACATGGAGGCCAAATCAGGAGAAAAGATGGGACGACAGAACAGAACGTAAGCAGATAGTCAATGGGTTGAGTTATCCATTAAAAGTAAAAAATTGATCCTCTAATTCTACATGGTGGTCTGTTTCAAAATCACTACGGTAACAGCAGCACAACAAGATGGGTGGGGTATTCCCCATCCAGACACATTTCTGCCTTCCTTTTTGCCTCTCAAAACAATTTCTGAAACATTCATGAACCACAACTCCTTAATGATTAAGAACCCCACTCTGATCAAATCAAGCCTCGTTCTGATTTATGCAATCTCCTTTCCATCAAACCATCTCCTGACGTGAAAACGTGTGTGTGTGTGTGTGTGTGTGTGTGTGTGTGTGTGTGTGTGTGTGTGTGTGTGTGTGTGTGTGTGTGTGTGTGTGTGTGTGTGTGTGTGTGTGTGTGTGTGTGTGTGTGTGTGTAACTGTAGGCTCTGTCCATAGATGACAATGGCTCAGCAGGTCATCGTTGCATTAGTGGAAACTCTGAGCCTTCTACCACAGGAAGGAGAGAGGAGGCGGAGGAAAACAAGGGAGATGATTTCCTCCTGGGATCAAAGGTTACTTCTACCCATTACCATCACTGCTCCAGTGTATGGTGGAAGAGATTAATGTTAGTGCCTGTGTGTGTGGGGGAGGTAATACGTGTAAGGAGTCGCCTCTCACTAGGAGATGAGGAGAGCAGCATGGTAGAAAGAAGTAAGTCAAGCTATTACCCTTTTAACTAAAACGTTTAAGCCGGGCCTGAGATGCTTTCTTCTCACCTCAGTGTGATTTATGAACAGACCACAGCAGCATGGAGATTCAAACCTCCATCTAAGGGAGGTAGTCAGAGTCAAAATGGTCTATACATGTAAGAATGAGTGTGTGATGTAATACAGACAGGTGATCTGTGATATGGGATTCGAAATGGGAGATGACCAACACACATTAATGACTGGTGCTAATGGTTAGCCTCCACCGAGTTCTCTACCGCACCCTCCAGCTCTTGTCTAAACAGATGCTCATCTTTGCACCCATATCATAAAGGCTCAGTTCACACAGCAGGATTGTTGCAGTGTTATGCCTACAGATGTATTTTGGGGTTTTAATTATTATCAATAAGATGTGAATTTCAATATAAATATGGAAATCCAACCTGATTGATCCTTGAATATTTAACCAGAAGAATTAGGATCTTTCGGAGGCCCCCGGGTAGATCTGGAATGTGTTGAAGTCCGTGGACCCCAAGGCACTGAAGTCCATAGGAGAAACCGCAGCACCACTAGACCGGTCTTTGAGTTGTCTCCAGGTCACAACAGGTAGTTGTTTGTGTCTATGGAAGGACTCTTAAGGAGTCAGAGCTGTGTCAGCTTTGTTCTGAAGGAACCGGTTGCTGTGTCAGCTGCAGCGTGCAACTGCTTTTGACAGCTTGTCAAAAGATGCGGTGGTTCAAAGAGATTTCCTCCTGTGGCCAGTCCGGAGTTCGGCTCAAACTGAATCAACTTGGAAAGTGATTCTCGTTTTATTAAATACTATATTATGATTTACTGACAAATCAGAATTTGACATCTTAAGTGGGTTTTGCCAGGAACCTCAGAAACCACACCTTGCTCAGATACAGGAGCTCTGATTTGTGGATCAGAAAGCAATGTGTCATGAGATTACTTCAACCTTATTATCTTGTGTGTATGAGTGTGTGAGCTGTCATGTCACGTGTGCTTATTATCAGACAAATGGATATTGCAAGGACACATTCATTTCATCCTTATTAATTTAAGCACAGATTAATCAAAACATTTCATTTAACCTCTTGTCCATTCATTACCTGATTTCATTAACTATATTGTTCATTTCATTATATGATTTAATTATAAAAGTTCATCTTTGGTTCTGTGAAGCACAGCAGTCTGAGATAAGAGGAAGCTTGAAGAGAGACCTTGGTGAAGCATGATGTTGACAATCTAAGGCCCTGTCCACACGTAGCCGGGGATCTGCCAAAACGTAGATATTTTTCTACGTTTTGGCCTGTCATCCACACGAAAACAGAGTTTTTTCACACGAAAACGGATCTTTTTAAAAACTCCGGCCAAAGTGAAGATCTGTGTTTTCTCTGTTTTGGGTGTCTGCGTGTGGACAGACAAAACCGGAGTTTTAAGGTCCGCAATGTCACTTTCCGCGACAAAAAATGCTGACATCACGTGTGCGACCTGTGTTTACACTAGCCGACAGCATGGATGCCCTCAGAGCTGCGCTCGCTTTATCAATTGTCCAAGCGCTTTTGCTTGTTTGTTTTTGCAAGCGGAATTACTTCTCCTTGCGAAGACCACAGACGAAGGACGAGGTTAAGAACGGGGGAAGTACTGCCGCCTTTAGGTCTGGCATGTCCTTAACAACGTATTTATCCGGGTACGTGTGGACAGTTTTTTTTAAAAACGAGGTGGTGTGGATGCAAGTTTTTGGAGGGGTGGATATTCGTTTTAAAAAAAACCGGCTACGTGTGGACTAGGCCTAAGTGTCAACACGCACTGTAGAATCTTCTAGCTTGTAGTGCGGAAGATTAGAAGTACCAGATGCAGACCTGTCTCCATATGACCGGATACTGAAGAGGTCAAACTGTAGATGAAACAAACTGACCATTTCTGGACGCTACATAGTCATACTTATTTTTGATACGATCTTCCCCTTCTGACAACCAGGATGTGCCTGATTACCATAAAGATGCTGAAGATAATCTTATCAGATATTCCTGTCATGTGTGGTGTGTTTAAAGCACTCTGGTTTGCTTGGAATGGCGTCGGAAGCGCTCTGACCATAAATCAGGTCTAATCAACATGTTGGATTGTCTTGTCCTGGTTTTGAGGATAAACAAGTGTTCTGCCTGTTGAATGTGACTTGTAGCCAATCAGAAAGCGAAATGACAAAACAGCGCTGCACAATTCTCCTCCACCATGTTTTTTAACATTAAATTCACTTTGGTCTCAAGAGGTTTTCCTGAGATTTTCCGTCAGACTGGGGAATGTTTGTGTGTGAAACTGGTAAGTGTGATGAAGTTTCATGTCACATGTAGGTTAACTTTGCAGCCACATTAGGGTTGATCATAAAACTGTGAAACAAAGCTGTAAAGCAACAAGAAATTAACTCAACTTCAGATTGATTCCACTAAGGCGTGCTTCTGTTGCATCAGTTTAAAATAAATGTGTAAAAACTGATCTTAATGTGACACGAGGACTGGAATATTTATTGTGCTGAAACTCGGGGGAATGTCACCCCACATGATCTCTTATTCGGTTCATCTACTTTGGGGCTCAGAGGCTTGAGAACATGGGGACCGACATCCAAATCAATTTAAAAAGAAATAAATTTCATTGTACAAAAACACCCAGTCTACTATTGCATCATACTCACGTTGCCTGCTAATGAGGCAAGGACAACAAGGAGCCAGAGGTGTTAGGGTAGCGCCGCTGAGGGGGGAGGGTTCTGATGAAACAAAACGCACATGAGAGCTATACACAAACCCAATCCCTCTAAATAAAAAGGTCTGAGAAGGACCTCAAAGATCCTGTCTAGCAAAAAGAGACAAAACAAGGGCTGAGGTTGGAGACGTGGGGGTGGTGTCGACTCTTAACGTAGCTGCCACCACAGGGGGCAGGGTAAACCCAGGACAGGTCGCCAGCCCGTCACAGGGCCAACACAGTCATAGAAGATAATCACACACACACACACACACACACACACACACACACACACACACACACACACACACACACACACACACACACACACACACACACACACACACACACACACACCTAATTTAGTATCACCAGTTAACCTAACATGCATGTATTTGGCTCCAGCCGGAGTCCTCAGAGAGAACCGCCTGGATCCCAGCCATAAAACTAATCATGTCAAATAACCTGTATGATTAAGTCACTGTTCCACAGAGATAGAAAGACAAGGCTGAAGCAGTGAAAAGGTTGCAGAGAAAACTGGCAGCTGTTCCACTGGTGAGGGGAGACTGGGGATTTGGCAGGAGGCCACCCACTGTGGTACAAAGCCTGTGAGCAGACTGGGAAGACACAGCCATGGCTCTGAATCCGGGTGTGAGTTATTGTGCAACAATAGAATAAATATGCTTTTTTTAAAGGTAGAGTCTTTAATGTTTGTACTTTTTTAATCATTACTGTCAGCAGATAGATGCGAGGACTCTGTACTTGCTGTTTAAATGTCCTGATAACCATCCAAAGTGCTGTTAGTTTTCAGTCAATTCAAGCATACACAGCCACGCTCTTTCAAGCCTGCACTAACTAACTGCCCCCAAGGCCTTTTCACAGTGACAGGCGAGAGGGGGGACCTCCTTCTTGGGGCTTTGGCCTGAACCAGGATTTGCCTCTCTGTGTGTTTGTAACCCCTGATGGATCAAACTCAGAGGGTAAGGACAAACAAGCACCTGGGAGATGGGAACTTTTCTTCTTTTTGTGTTTGTTTGTCTCTGCTGTGTCCTCTCACCTCACAGGCAGATGGCCGCCTTCACTGGGTCTTCTTCTGCTGGTGGTCTCTATCTGATGACAGAGTCCTCCATCACCCACTGATCTCAGAACAGCAGACTGAACCAAAGTAAACATCTGATGCATCTACTCAATCCTCCCTGTGTTACAAAGTGGAGGAGCCCTGCAATTACTGGTGTTGGTATTGTTGCAGAATCTAACAGAAACTTCTGCTTTTGTAAAGCACAACTGAGTTATGAGATGTTTCTAAATGCATCAGTGATTTCCTGCTCTTATAACTGTCTGATAATTGATGTGATATGTTGTTGGAGAATTTTACCTTTTTTTATGCAGATGTGTCGATTGAGAACCCATTCTCATTTACAACAATGATCTGGCCTAGAGGCAGCCGCAACAGACACATAGTTAGCTTTACACCAAAGAACAACAGACAGATAAGATAAAAACAAACAAGATAAAAATAAGGTTAAAACAGTTAGACATAAAAGTCAGAAAACAGCAGTTCTTATATACAATATATGCAAGCTATCAAAACTGACTTAAAACAGTCTTTAAGTACTCAAAAGCAGACACACTGATCAGAAACTACTGATCATAATGAATTATTGAAGGTAGATAATAGGATGTAGGTAGTTAGTTTTAGTGATTTTTGCAGCTCATTCCAGTCGCTCCAAGCAGCAAACTGGAATTAAGAGTGGCCAAAGGAGCTGCGAGCTTTGGGAATAACCATAGAGATGAAGTTACTGGAACATGGATTGCGCTGGTTGTTAGAAGTGTTGAGTGATGGACGGGGTTCTACTGATGATTGTTTTGTATATAAATTTATATTAATGCAACAACCTGCTGGAATGGAGTGATGGCCAGTTAACGAGTGAATACAGATCACAATGATGAGTAGTGAAAGGGGCACGAGTGACTAAATTGCTGAGTGATAAACAGAGCCGGATTAAATAAATGGACTACACTAGGCAGGCTGCATTTTTAGCCCCCCCCCCCCCCCCCCCCCCCCCCCCTCCATCGGTGTAATGAATTGAAATCTGAAACTTACAAAATTTACTTATAAAAGTTCATTCACATTTTACATAGCCTAGTTTTTGGTTACAAATTGGTTGTTTGCATGCCAAAATAAGTCATGTGTTGTAGGCTGTTGCCTCTGCTGAATCAGAAATTCTGTCAATTTTCTGAGTGTGAACTTATTGTTTTGCTATTTGAACATTAATAAAATTATTTGACAAATAATTAATAAAACCAGCAACACTTACCAAGGAAACCATTTAGCATTATCTACTCCGGGATAATCTTCAGCCTTCCAGCATCACATGCCTCAATCACAGCAGAAACACGTCTAAAGAAATGTTCCTTGGTTAAGCTTCAGTCTATGTCTCCAGATTTCCTCTGTGATGCAGAAGAATATCCAATATTTTGAGAGGGATAGTTTAGTGCAAAGTACTCATCAGTTTGGTACCACTTTGCAGGATCAGATGGGCAGCTAGTTGTTAATACCCTGTCTGGGTCTAGAGGCTCCTGTAAGACTATATTGGGCTCACTTCTGGCTGGCTGCTGTTCTTCCAGTTTGTCCTTCTGTGAAGGCGTTGATGTTGACAGCGTTGGCGCTACATCGTCTTCCGCCGCATCTTCCACTGCGTCTTCGGGTTGTGTCTCCTCCGGGTCTGACTTGGGCCCGGCCTCTGGCTCTGCTGACTCGAGCAGGTTTACAGCTGTCGGACGGCTGCCCGAGCAGCCCGACAGAAACTTCTGTAAAGCCCCCCCCCCCCCCCCCCCCCCCCCCCCAGGCTGTCTCTTCTTAAGTTCCTCTTCATTTTTTTTTTTTTTACGTTTTGCCACATCCGAAAGCATCGTGAAAGTTAGCCTACTCAAAAACACCTGCTAGCTTTGTTGTGTCCCGCTCTGACTCTGACCGCTTCTCTGACGTCCTTAATTGGGTGGCACCTTAACCCTCTGGGGTCCAGGGTGTAATTTGCCTTGAGTTTTCCTTTGTATTTCCAAAATAAAAACCATAACCACTGCCTTATATGGTATCAATCTTTTCAGCACAACCTGGACTTTATGAATCTATACCTATTTTTTGTATTTGGACATAAAGGGGTTGCATATTAGACCTTAAATCACTCAAAAACAAAATCTGAATAGGAAAAAAGTTGTTTATTTTACTGTGAAACCAACAAACATTTATGACGAATGTTTTTTATCATTTAGACAGGTAATCTAGACTGTACATTTATAAAAAAATATGACTAAATATAGCAAATAACTAATTTAAAGAAATTATTAGCTCTCTGGGATCCAGAGTGTAAATCACCGTTTTTGACTCATTTTGATTTTTCTTTTGTATTTTCTAATAAAAACAATAAATATTGCCTTATGGGGAATCATTAATTTCAGGACAACCTGGACTATCTGAATTTACACTTATTTTATTAATTTGGCAATAATATACATGGATTTTGGAGAGAGAAGAGTGGCTCCGTCTCACGCCGAGATCTGACAGCTGCGTGGCGCCGCCCACTCCTCTTGTTGGATCTCCGAGGAGCTGGATCTCTGCCTTCATCTTCTACCTCATCATGACCCAACTCTTCTATGAGGAAGGATGGATCTGCCACATCGTCATCAACATCCTCGCTGTTTGCCTCAGACTCCGGCTGTGAGTCTCCGCCCACTTCCTCTGCTTCCAGTTCAAAAAATAGCCGTACTTTCTGAACTGCCGGGACATTTATCCTTCTCATCATCCTTTATATAAGCCTAATAAAAGCCTACTAAACTGCAGAGACAATATATCTGTCCGGATCGCTCCAAAATACTAAGTTTACCGTCAATATCTGTCTAATTGTTTGTTGTTACGCCGTTCGCGCCACTACTTTCCCTGCGAAGCGGCTCCTTTTTGCGCACATCTGTTTACTCGTGCAGCCTTCCTTTCTCTCTCTCAGCTACACAATGATGCTTTTTATCAACTGAATATGTGAGACTTCCACCAACAGCAAAAGGATCTCGTGTTTTTGTGGGTTTTTAATGTTGACAAGCACATTCCCGCTCACAGATTACTAAACCGCTGTTTTGACAAGTTATCAGATTGTCTAAAAATAGGTCATTTTTTATTTTAGTATAACTCCGCTTTTACGTTGCCTATTAACAAAATTTAAAAACTGGGGTGTAGTTTATAATCTCCTTTTTAAAGCTGAATTGATACCGAAACCCAGGGAGGCGGAGTCTTGCTGCTACAGCGTCCCAAATCAGACCTGTTCAAAAGACGCGTATACTTGTGCGTGGACCCCAGAGGTTTAATGTGACGTAGCCAATGAAACGGTCTATGGTTAAGATAAACATTGTCACTATTTTTAGTTAATTGATAAATTATTGAAACAAATTGTAGATAGGAGTCCTAGCTACAAATTCTATCATAGGACATTTGTACATTTAATTTTTAATTTATTTATTTATAATTTTGTTCCTCTGTCTGGGCCCCATCCAGCCAATCAGGCCCTAGGCACGTGCCTACTTTGCCTTTGCGTTAATCCGGCTCTGGTGATAAATGATGTCACGTTGATGAAAACATTTTTTGAAAGCAGTCCTACAAATTATGTGGCAGTAATCTAAAATGGCTAATAGCCAGTTTCCTTGTCCTGGGATTGGACCGCCAAAGCTGCTGCCTTGGTCTGCAATCTGATCCACAATGCACCGGACCCTTCATGTTGCTCCTGCAGGAGGTGGGTCCACAGTTGGACAAGCCCAAGTATCCGGTTCAGGCAGCTCATGGCTGGGCACCATGGGCAAAAGTCTGGCCACCAAGCTCTTGCTCACAGGCCCCAACCCCAGGCCTGGCTCCAGGGCTGGACCCCGGAACCCTCCGGGCCGAGTACTCTGGCTCTTTGGTTGTACATTAATGAGGAGTCCTCTGAACCGCTCTTTCACCAACACACCTAGGACAAATTTGCCATGGAAGACTCTCATCAGTGGCACAAAGTGCTCCAGGCAACATAGCTTCTAGGACATGTGGCGTTTCTCAGAGGTCCATTCTTGGGCCACTGTTTTATCACCTTGTACCTGTTTCCCCTGGGGGCTATTTTTCAATGGTTTGGAGTGCCTTTCCACCTCTATGCAGATGATAGCCTACTCTATGTGCCCCTTAGCTGTGAAAAAAATGTCCATGCAGCTAAATTTATTGAACTGTATAGCTGCAGAGAAATCATGGATGTCTGCAATTTTTCTGTATTTCAATGAAAGCAAAACCGACAAGAAGTTGGTGCTGAATGTTTGGATTTGGTGCCTATAGAGTTCCGGGAGTTGACGTCACTTTTCCCGGCATGCAACAGTTCAAATCGAAACGGCGCCATATTGGCATGCAGAAGCCGGCAGCTGGACTATTTGTTATTGTCAGAAAACTCAATCAAACGGGAAATATGGTAGATTCCTGTTGTGCCCCAGGATGCAGAACAGACGCGGACGACATAAGGAATGAGCCATCTACAGGATTCCCCAAGATCCGGAGTGCCGCAAACGTTGGATCATTGTAATAAAACGCGCTAGTGACCGGGCGAAAATGAAACTGTGGGATCCCGAGAGTAAAGGTTTTCGCTTATGCAGCGACCACTTCATATCAGGTACTTAAACCAATGTTTCCTCAACTGTGTATGGTATTTATTTTAAATGCTTTTATTATGATTCTTAGTGGGCTTCCTAAACTTATTTTGGCGTGGCTTTTTCTGTCTTAATACTCATAGCAGCAAGTAGACATCACGTAAAACGTTGCCTCGTGAGTTCTGTGTGCTGCCGTTTCCGTGTTTTATGATCACAGCAATTAACCGGCTAAGCTGTATTTCATTTTTAAGCAATGGTTGATCAATTGTCAGATCACAGACCGAGACTACTTCCGTCCATCCATCCATTTTCATCCGCGTATCCGGAGTCGGGTTGCGGGGGCAGTAGCATGACTTCCCTCTCCCCAGCCGCCGGAGCCAGCTCCTCCGGGTAAATCCCAAGGGGTTCCCCGGTCAGGTCCGGTGTTGTGCCGGTAAGAAGCCCGCTCCGACAGCTTCTGGCGTCGGAGCGGGCAGTAGAGTCGAGAGTCCCAGACCTTCTCCCCAGCTCCTCCGGCCGGGGGAATCCCAAGGGGTTCCCCCGGCCAGGTCCGGTGTTGTGCCGGTAAGAAGTCCGCTCCGACATCTTCTGGCGTTTTTAAAAAGTATCCCAGGGGCACGGTAAGGGTCGGAGATGTTTAGTCTATTTAATTTCTGACTATATAAAACGATTTCTTCTATTTTAAAGTGTGAAGTAAACTCCGACGAAGTAAAATCCAAGCGGATCCCGTTCATGTTCATGGTTACATCCGTGTTTGTTTACCTTTTTTGCATGCCAAAATGGCGTCCACAAACTGAGAGTCACGTGGGGTCCGGAGCTCTATAACCCAGTTTCTGAAGCCCACTGTCTCTAATCGTGGTGTGGAAGTAGATAGGCATTAAGTTTTGATAAACACATTAGCTCGGTGGTGAGTGCTTGCTTTTGTCATCTGAGATAGCGAAGATAAAAACATTCTTACCATGACATCATTTCGAGTCATCTCTCTCAAGTACATCTCCAATCTGGCCTGGGACCGTCTTGTGGTCCTGCCAGAGGAGCAGGTGGAGGTGGCTGTAGAGAGGGTTGTCTGGGACGCCCTACTTGAGATACGACCCAGACCCGAATAAGGGAAGGAAAACAAACAAACAAATCTAAAATGTGAAGAATTGTCATTTTGACAGTTTGCACAGGAAGCTAATTCTTTACTTGACTTTAGAAAGTAACATATTAACGAGAATGTCAAACGAAAGTGTGCAGTCAAACCAGATAGATAAAGACTTATAGAAACTGAATAATACTTAATAAATGTCCTGTCATGAGCTTAAATAGAGACCTGCTGCATTCAAACTACTTATTCTCTGTGTTTCTGGGCCCGTCTACATTTAAATAAGCTGTGAGAATGGAAAGATAAAGCAATAACTAAAAGGTGTGACTAGATCTGATGCTTCTAGCACAAAGTAAGCTAACTCCACTGCTACCTCATCATATAAGTCACTACTTCTGCCTTCTCTAAATATTATTTCTTCCTGATGAGTGATTGCATTGTCAGGGAGGAGGAAAAGGAGGATTTTCTCCATCTTCCTAAATTTGGTCACATCACAGTTTGACACACAACTCCCTAGAGAGATGTAACGAAATCAGACAGAGATGCGATGAATTTAAGAGGAAAGACACATGGTACCAATTCAACCTGACCTCCTATGAGTAACACTCTTTAAATCAAGGAAGAGAGAGCGCCAGCTGTTTGGGTGTGTGTTGGATATTTCTATGAGACTGCATCACACCCTGCTCGGTGCTGTTTCACGCGTGTGCGTCTGCATTTTCTGTCTCTGTAATCCCACCAACAATGAGTGTTGGTTTTGGTGGCGTTCTGGCTGAGCTTCTTGGTATCACACCCTTAGACCAAACCTTGGAACGCATCTAGTTTGACGCCAGAGTTAAATCACACCAAAGCTCTGATTTATGCTGGTCAACCTTTCAACTCCCCTCAATAAAAAACATTCAGTCTTTTAATCACATCACAAAAACTGTTAAACTGGGTTTGTTTTGCAATAAATCAAGTCATATCACATGTACTGCTTAGGAGTAGTGAAACTATAAGGAAAACAAAACCCTCATGCATAGAAACAAGTAAAACAAGGGGCCTTTGCAGCGCTTTCGCTGCTCGGGCCCAAATAGAATAATCCAGGATGATGGTGGTCATTTAAATAAGGAAAAGTCAGTCATTCTAATTTTTCAAGTGTCCTGTTGTCAACCGTTACTGTACTGAATGGCTAATGAGCCTCATTAACAGAGAAAAATATCCAAATGGTCTTTGATTTAAAGAAAAGCACTTCAAAGAGGTTCTCTGTAAGGTGAGCTGAATGTACAAACATCCTCACAAAATATTTATTAAGTTAAAAGAGGAAAGTAGTCGTTTTGAACGCATGCAGTCTTTTGATCTTACATTTGAAGGTAAATTTGTTGCAAAGAAAAAGGGGCTTCGTCAGCAGTAATGAGGTCACAGCTTTGGTTGGTGGTGAGGCAGGAGCTGAGCTGAAATGCAAAGTGTACAGGTCAGTCCAGCCCTCGTCAGTGGTTTGTAGATTTGGATCAGGACCCAAGTCCTCATACAAGCAACTGAATTGAGCTTCCTCGGTAGGGTGGCGGGGCTTGCCTCTGAGTTAAGGTGAGTATGGCATGGGACTGGAGCCAAAATTAAGACTACATTTATGTTTATTTATTTGGCAGACGCTTTTATCCAAAGCATGTTGTGAACTGTGGAAGAAACCGGAGAACCCGGAGGAAACCCACACATGCATGGGGAGAACATGCAACTCCATGAGAAAAGGCTGCAGCCGGGTTTCGAACCTGCAAACTTCTTGCTGCGAGGCAACAGTGCTAACAACTGCACCAACACACAGCTTCCCTGCTGCAGTAGCTTATACATATTCTGACGCTTGCTAGTCTTAATTTTGGTCCCTATACCACGCCTTAGGGTGAGAAGGTTCATCATCCAGGAGCATCCACTGCAGCTTCTCATCTGCATCAAAGTCAGCTGTGATGGTTCAGGCCCAAACTTTACAGGATTTCTGGACTCATTCCACTTGAGGCTATTTCATAAAATAATGGTGCTACTTTGCCGCAAGCTGAGGCCGCGTCAGAAAGCCTTTGGTCATTCATAAGTGGGCAACTTGTGGGGGTGATTTGGTGCAATCATGTGTTTTTCACAAAAGATCACACAATGATGGAATAAAAGGGATGTGGAGGTTGTGTCCGTGCTGCTGACACGCTGTCATGGACATCCTCTTAGCTTGGATGTAACTTTGTTTCTATCGTGAAAAAAGCCACACACCTGAAGTATTTTATGAGCCACTCCTAAAGGTGGCTGTCCTTCTCAGTATCTGTGAACTGAGTAATCTGGTAATCTGTGCTTCAGCTCTGAAGACCAGAAGCTTCAGATCTCTACATCATTCCAGTTTGTAATCTCAGCTGATTCTGTTTACAAATGCAAAGGGACTCATTTTAATGATTGTTGAAGGCCCGGAGGACATTTCAAACATGATCACGACATCACCTTCTTTTGCAAGAAGGTATGATCTTCATTCAAGTGTTCATCATAGCAGTAATATTACTACAAAGCCTGGTGGCACTGATTGCACAATACATTCTCGCCTTGCCATGCCACCACGGCTCTGATATGCTGCCATGGTGCGTCTTCTGAAACCATCTTAGGAGACCTCAGGGCAGACCCATAGTCTGTTGGAGGGATTATGAATCTGGCCTGGAAAGGCTTTAGAATCCCAGGGAAAGGTATGTCTAATTTTTCTATCCCTGTTGTCTCCATTACCTCAAATAAACATCTGAAAACAATTTTCACAATCAAATTTCTTTTCTATTGCTTTATCAGTGATGAAAGGTTACTGGCCATTTTCTCCTACTGCTGCTGAGTTAGGTTGTCTCCATAATTTGTTTCTCTTCCTCATAACAATCTGCATCATGCACGTGTTCTCTTATCATCCCAAGGAAGGGTATGTCACCTCAGCCATTGGAGTCACTCGTACTTACTCCTCATGTCAGTTGTTTTGGAATCCAAACCTAAAACGCTCTGAGCAACTGCAGGTACACCAGTGACTACTCTTGATTACTGCTGGCCCAGTGGCGGATTTAGCAATTTGGGGCCCAAGGCGAACATAGACATGGGGCCCCTTACACTAAATTTTCGACAATCTTATCTTTAACTGGATTAGCGAAACTCTCCCCTCTTCTGCCATGAGTTATTTCCCCCTTTTATTTGTCCTCCTCTTTTTTCTTGTCTTTCTCTCCCTTTGAGGGCCTTCTTCTTCCTGTCAGTGCTCCTGTGCTTTTGCCTTTGTTTATTTTTTCAATTTTCCATTTTGGTCTGTTTTCCCCTCTTTAAACATTTTCCGTTGTCTTTCCTTTCTGCTTCCTTTGATGTTTACATAGAAAAATGACGTCACTTTCGGAAGTGAAGATGGAAGCTTTTTTGAAACAAAGCTGCTTCTTTCTCTTATTGGAGCTACTAGGATAACTCCATTTCATGCTTAATGTTTTGACTACCGCTTCGAGTTTTTACGAACGCTCCCGCCTCTCTTCTTCTTTTTCATATTTGTGGTCTTATGGCACTTGGCAAACAACAATTTGGTGCATTACTGCCACCAACTGGATTGAAGTGGAATGACTACCAATCACTTCCTGTCTGTGCATCGTCGTCTTAAATGAATTATCCATTATGGCATTAACAGAGGGGTGCCGTCAGTCAGGGCTAGGGGCCCCCAACACAAGGGGGCCCCAGACAGCCGCCAACTTCTGCCTAACGGTAAAACTGCCACTGTGCAGGCCTACATAAAAGAAAGGTAAGATTTGATCTTGTTCACATTTAAACTAAATGCTGGTCAGACGTGTCTTTGTGGGGGATGTGAGTGGAACCTCAGGCTATTATACAGAATAATGCAGGACTAAAACAAATGGACTGTCAGAATGACATGATTCATGAACACAAGTCCAAACTATACCTCCCTGGATAATTGCTCAATATATTCCCTCAACGTTTTATTCCTTCTTCTCAGAGACGCAGAACTCGTAGCATTTATGCGGACATAAAGCTGGTTTTATGGAAATCCAGTGGTTGTGTTCTTGATGATTATCGTTTTTGTTTTAACCTAAGTGCCAGTGTTGAACGCAGCTACACACTAATACATGTGGACAGTAAATTGGCTCCTTCAGAAAGGTTTTCCTTTGGTGTTAATTGTATTCAGATGTTGCCACAAGCTTCGATCAGGCCTCGAGGTTTCATCAACATCAATAAAACATATATGTAAATTAAATGGAGCTGAACAAATAATTACTCCTCCTCCATCTGTAAGCCTGATGGGAATTCTGAAGGTTTTTATTACAAAAGTAAAACCAAACTTAAAGGTTCATATGTAATGCATGCATTTCTTATGTTACTAATGGAATCTCAGCTCTGTCCTCCAATAAGTATGCCACTGATCTTGTACTTTTTTGTTGAAGTAATTTATTAAAGAGCCTGTACATAAGCAAAAAGTAAGAATACAGCAGTGCTGTTTATTCATACGGCCCCTGCGACAAAGATGCTTATAACATACAAGAATACAGAATGTTGTTGAGCCAGAGTCTGTTTAATTTATTTCTTTTCCCAAGGACACAATTTGGAGTTACGTAGCCTCTCAGGTTCAAAAATTGAACCTTAAAGTAACAAAGCATATCTTTACTGTGGTCTAAAGTTGTAAATTTAAATTCAGGGCTGCACATAAACTTAGCAAGTGAGTACCCAGCATTGTTAATGGGTACTCACCCCATGTGTACATAACTATTTTAATACTCTAGTCTGTTTGGAAATTCACACTCTGGAAAATAAAAGTCTTTGTTAAAACTATTTTTGAGATGTATGCTCTCTTTGAATGAGTTTAAAACACAACTTAAAAATTCACAATTATGAATTGGTTTGTTAATTTAGTTTTATTTACTCTTTTTACACCATTAGTGCTGTATTATAATAATAACAACAACAATAATAATAATAATAATAATAATAATAATAATAATAATAATAATATGCTGGCTGGTCCTTTATTTTTAGATGTCATTGCTGTGCTTTCCCTATATATATATATATATATATATATATATATATATATATATATATATATATATATATATATATATATATATATTCATTTATTTGCTTCTATAAAAACAAAATAAAGGATTTAAGGTCTTCCTATTTCTTATGAGATCATATTTTTGTTTCTTTTCTAATTATTCAGAAAAGCCTTTTTATGTTTTCCCTTTCACCTGCAACACAGTCCATGCTATTGGAGAGGCGCTTCTGTACATGATGACTCGGAGAGGCGGGCAGAGCGCGCGGATCCCGCGTCAGGAGTTGAACAGCACTACCTGCTGGTCAAACACGAGAACTGCAGGTTGGGGAGTGAAATTTGCTGACATCCTAACTCCGGCTCACGCTCACGTGTAGCTGTTCTCTCACAGTTTCATTTGTGAGGCAACCATTACTCAGCATCCTCAGCTTAGAGCCAGTCCCCTCTCTTGAAACCTTAAAGTAGAGGAGGTGGGATTGGTCCATCACTGAAAGTGGATCACGTGCGCCCGCCTCTGGAGTTTGAATGAGTTTGGATGAGTGCCTTTCTTAACTCTGCCGCCTTCTCCTCACCCGGCTCGCTCCTCCTTACACCCCCAAAACCTGCCCCCCTCTCCTATTAAAACCACACGCCAATCTGCTGTAACCCGGTAAAAGAGGGGTTCTTCAGCCGCAGCAGCCAGAAAGGAGGCTCCTGACGCACACACACACACACACACACACACTCCCACTATTGCACACACGCACACACACACACACACACCCGCCTGGAAGATATTAGACAGTTGAAATAGCGGCAGAAGGGAGATTTTGGCCACTTCTGTGCGCTCTGTAACCTGGGTGCTAGGAGAAACTAAAACATGGCCCCTGGAGAGATGAAATAGGATTATTTCATTCATTTAAAGACATAACTGGAAACTTTTTAAACAATATAACACATGCTGTCAATATTTATTTTAGACGTTTTTATTTAGTAACTTTTCAATAACTTAAACTGACTGAATCTCATCAAAGTTAATGGAGAACATTTTTTTTTACCATTTCATTCGTATTTATCCCGTTTTCATCCCGAAGGCTGAATGATGCCAGGGTTTACTAACATGCTCGCATTCGGACACCGGAGACACATGGTCCTTCTCTGCGGACTGGACGCAGTTTGAGTGCTCCTGATTATTCTCACCACACCTTAAGGATCTTTTTCCCCCAACTTTTTTATTTTATTTTATTTTATTTCATTTCATTTCATTCATGAGGACTTTACTGAGCGGATTCATGAGAGTCAGTGCCTCTCAAACTTTGTTGCTGCTTGTTTCACTTGTGGATCGGAGCTGACCGGATCTCTGCTGGAAGACGAAGAGGACAGCATCTGCTTCAAGGTAGGCAGCCGGTACCACCGGTACCAGAACCATCTGATAAATGTCTTATGTTATCAGAACAGCTGTCATTTATCACGCGATTATTCTGATGCTAAAGGACAAAATTATTATAAATTTGGAAAACTAATAAAAAGTGTCTAATGTCCACCTAGGAACAGCATAGAGGTTTATGTTTCAATCCGCCGCAACAAGTAGTCCCCATAACCCTAACCCTGCATCAATGGGATCAACTATTTACCGGTTTATTAAAATTTTAGAAAAATTACAAAAATATATGTTGGCTCTAAGACGTTTTAATCTTAAATCACACAAACATACATTTAATGTGCATTTGTGGAAATATGTTCAAAAGATCTGGAGGTGAAATTTAAGCAAATTTCTGACAAATCTTGTGTCATCCTCTGAAGTTTTCTGAGCCAATGAAAACGCTGGATTCAGAAACTTGTGGCTGAAGCGCGTAATTTGATCCCTGCTCATGAACACAGACTCAATAATGTTTAGTGCTCATGTTTGGACACTGGTTTAACTGGTGCTAATGGTGGTTTTGATGTGTGGGGACAGCACTCACCTCAGTGAGATGGTCGGACATGCTGAAGAAAAAAACATTAAATTGAAGAAGACAGAAATACAGTAGTATGCTGCTGCTGCTGCTGCTGCTGCTGATGATGATGATGATGAAATACTAAAAATAGAAAATTACAGACACCTGTTTATGAAGTCATAAACTACATTTATTTGTTCAGATGTGAGTATCTAGTAACTGAAAGCTAACTGGCCTATTACTTCTTACTGGTGAGTCTAAGTATTCAAATGTATGTTAATACGTTAGTTTTAACTCAATTTTACTTTGACAGATGTTTTAAAGTTAGTTATTAATGTGTGTTCTAACTCACATTATTATGTTTAAATGTTCTTTATGTCAAGTCTAACACTCCAAGTCTCTCACTGGATTAACATTAACAAATCTGAAGGAACATCTGTTTGACATCTTCACTTCCTCTGTCCACCTACTCTGACCTCGCTGTGTGTTAGCCTAGCCTGTTGGCTCAATCGCTGTATAGCCCACACAAGGAATGCCCATCTGTGAGTTGGCTGCCCTGGTATTCCTGACATTTATCCCACACGTGGAATCTACTTCCTACTGACCTGGCTTATAGATTCATGGGACATTTTCATACCTAAACTTACATAAGGAGACTCACCACGCCACAATAACTCGTTTCTAATGGTAATGCGAAAAACAGATGCACACCAAACGCTGTCTACGTAATTGGTGTTTGTGTGAACTCTGTGTATTCATGAATGGAGCCAAACTAAAACAAACTGCTCCTAATCCCAGCCCTCCAGGGTGTTCCCCTGCTGAGATCAGGAGCTCCGTAACCAAGGTGGTCGCATTCTGATGTGTTCAGATGGAATATTTGAAGTTCCAGTCAACTGTTGCTGCTGTCAGACGTGTAGAAAAGCAACACTGGTGCTGTGTAAAAGTCACAGAGAAGTGCAGATTCATCAGTTTTCTTCCACAGAGAGAGCACTCAGCAGTTTACTACTTAACACAGGAAGGCGCTCCATGGCTGGCCTCCATTAGGGCCCACAACAAGTCTCATGTGCCGCTTCAGCTCCCAGCAAGGGTCCTAAAGTGCCTCTGGGCGTCCCACCGCCAACCACCGATGCAGGAGAGAGTGGGTCGCCCTCCCCTCAACACACCTACCTCATGTCTCCTGTTATAGTTTTTTTCCAGGTTCCAATTAGTAGAGTCCAGCAGCACCACAGCCAGACAGTAAAATTAGTCATTTGGATGGATGCGAGTGAGGTTTGGAGTTAAATTCCCACTACGTCATGCTGAGCCCCACAGAGTATCACAGAGAGGGTAAATGCCAGCACACACCGAACACTTAAACAGGATTTTGGAGTGCGTTTAGCTGTTCAGAGTTTTTTAAATACACATTTAGTGATCTTCCTGTGTCTAAGGGTAAGGGCCTTAGTAACAAAGCTCAGTGGCCTACTGGTATGAGTGTCTGCCCTGAGACTGGGAGGTTGGGGTTCAAATCCCGGATGGGTCGTACCAAGGACCTTAAAAATGCAACCCAATGCTTCCCTGCTTGACACTCAGCTTTAAGGGGTTGGATTGGGGTTTAAACCACCCGATCGTTCCTGAGTGCGTCTGTGTCTGCAGCCCCCCACTCCCCACAGGGATGGGTCAAAATCGGAGAACACATTTCACCACATACCAGTGTGTGTGTGACAACTTCTACTTCATCAGTAAATTAAATGTAACTGTTTCAGACATATAGAATCTTCTCATTGGTCAAGAACATTCAGAGTGACATTTGATCCTGAATCAGATGTAAAGTATGAATGAAGAGCAAACAGCTGTCCACACAAAGCAAAGGCAGCAGAAGGGAGGAATCTTGGCTGCATCACCTCTGAAACATCTGGATTCTCAGAGTCTGCCACAGTTGGTGGAGCTCCAGGCCCTCAGCTGGTAGTGGACCAGGCCAAGTCCACCAACCGGTCTTCAGCATGCAGCTCCCTCTGACCCAGCCTGGACACATTTTAAATGAGACAAAACACATATTTACTCAAAGCTAATCAAAAAGACCAGCGTAACCAAGTATATCTGAATCAGACCATGGTATAGGAAGAGGGTTGATGGATTTCCCAGTCAGAATCAATCAAGATGATGACGTGCAAACACAATGATGAAAATATTAAAAGTACAGATTAGTGCAAAGATGATGTTTCTGCATTTATCGCCTCATCCAACCCGGGAGTTAGGAAGCAGACAGAAGACACCAACAGAAAGGAAAAGGGATTTGCAGATAGCTGAACCGTTGATCCCTGTTGTGGTTCTGTCCATTTAATTCTGATCATGTCAGTAGCCGTGTGTTGTCTCTCAGTGGGTCGTGTGTATGTCTGGTTCTGGCTGTTAGAATGACAAATCTCCCACATCAGCGGGTCTGCGTCTGCAGAGGAGCTTCATGAATGGAAGGAAGGGAAAGAACAGGATAAACGGGCGGAGTGCAGGGGGTTCTGACCTTCTGGCTCCGGCTTTAAAAATTCACTTGACCTTTCAGCTCGTTCACAGATTTTCACTCGCATCAGAGAAGTCTACGTGTGCAGCTTTCTTTAAATGGTACCATTTATGGAGCATTAATCCATTCGTGAGCCCACTGAAGTTTGATTTTTAATCTTTTTTGAGTCATCTTGAGGAAGAGTTCACCGGGCTTCTGGAGGATCTGTCAAAATGAAGAGTTTCTTTTTTAGTAACTTGAAGTTTTCAGAAGAATCACAGAACTCTGACCTACGAATCATGCAAGCATAACAGAAAACCATCAACTCGGTGGTGTGTATACATACCAGACGCCTTATCAAAGAAACACTTATATATTGTATCTGTAGGAACTTTGTTAATAACAAACCTCTAATAACACACGTTGTTCTGGATCCTCATGGGAACTGTGTGTAATATCTATTAAAATACTTTGATCTGTGAACAAAAACAAAGATAACAGTTTGACAGGCACAAGATTGTATTAATGCACCAACAAGGGTATTTACAAAGAGCTGCTTTCCTATCACTGAACACTATTCCTCTGGGATCCTGATTGTCTGAGTATTATTCTTTTATCTTAGGCCTGTTACTTGCTTTCATCTTCCACTTCTCCAGTTTGTTTTTTTTAGAAAGACTGCATATAAAATCACATTAGATATTTCTTTTGTTAGAAAGTGTGAAAATTTCATATTTTCTTGCTAGTTTGTGTCTCCAACTAGTCACAGCCCTGAGAGAAACTGTCTACTGGATCAATCAGAGACCACTACCCTTGGGCTGGAGTATCAGTTTTCATCCATCCATCCATACGTCTGTCCGTCCATCCATTTTCCTCTGCTTATCTGGAGTCGGGTCGCGGAGGCAGCAACCTAAGCAGAGAAGCCCAGACCTCCCTCTCCCGAGCCACTTGGGCTATCTCCTCTTGGGGAATCCCAAGGTAATCCCTGGCTAGCCGAAAGACAGTCCCTCCAGTGTGTCCTGGGTCTTCCTTCAGTTCTCCTCCCGGTTGGACGTGCCTAGAAAACCTCACCAGAGAGGCATTCATGAGGCATCCTAATCAGATGCTAGAGCCACCTCAACTGGCTCCTCTCAAAGTGGAGGAGTAGCAGATCTACTCTGAGCCCCTCCCAGATGACCAAGCTTCTCACCCTCGTTCTCGAAAAGGGAGAGCCCAGCCACCCTGCTGAGAAAACTAATTTCAGCCGCTTGTATCTGCGATCTTGTTTCTTTCGGTCACTACCCAAAGCTTGTAACAATAAGTGAGGTAAGAACATAGATAGACCGGTAAATGGAGAACTTCGCCTTCTGGCTCAGCTCTTTCTTCACCACGACAACACCAACAACATCATTGCAGATGCACCTATTGATCTCACGCTCCATCTTTCCCTCACGTGTGAACAAGACCCAGAGATGCTTAAACTCCTCCACTTGGGGCAGGACCTCATCCCTGACCTGGAGAAGACATTCTACCCTTTTCTGTCTCAAGACCATGGTCTCTGATTTAGGAGCTGATTCTCATCCTAGATGCTTCACACTCAACTGCAAACTACTCCAAAGCTGGAGATCACATTCTGATGAAACCAGCAGGACCATATCATCTGCAAAAAGCAGAGGCCTGATCCTTAGGCCACCAAAACGGATCCCCTCTCCACCTTGGCTGTGCCTAGAAATACTGTCCATAAAAGTGATGAACAGAATCGGTGACAAAGGGCAGTCTTGGTGGATTTCAGCTCTCACCAGGAACGAGCTCGACTTACTGCCGGCAATGCGGACCAAGCTCTGACACTGGTCATACAGGGACCTAACCGCCCATATCAAGGGGCCTGGTACCCCAATCCAAGGAAACTACCCCCAGTGTCCAGGCAGTATTGGAGAGCTCCTCAACGTCCAGAGCCACTCTGAACAAAAGTGGTAGCAATTCATCCCTGATTAATCTTTTCAGGTCTGAGATATTTGGAATTATATCGATCTGTTTGCAAGCCAAAGTGATAATTTGAAATTAGGCATGAATTGAAAATCAAGTCTCATCCAAGCAGATGAGACTTGATACATTGTCAATTTGTCTCGCTTGCACCGTTCAATTGTTGAATCTCTCCCATCAGAAAAGTACCACATAGCACATTTCCATGTGTAACGCTTTTGAACTGCACCCTGGCTTTTCCTATGTCAGTGGAACAGGATGCTCTTGAGATTTCCAGCGTGTGCATGACCTAATCAGGATTTCTATCACATCAAAGTTGGCAACTGTTTGGAATGAAAACTCTTAACAGGAAGTGATTGTTTTCAGATTTTTTTTTATCTGTTTACATGAATTTCAAATTGACTTGTTATTGTCTGAAGGATAACTTTAGATTTACTAAATCACTCATCCTGCTTAGTCTTGGTCTGTTTTCATGACCAGTGCATGGCTGCCAAGTGTAGGTCGTCTCAGGAAACAAAAACTAAACTCATCTGGACTTAGTGGGTGATTTGTGAATGTGTCAGCTGCAGCCAGTGACTGCTGAGATGCACTAACATAAAGAAAAAGGCTTTATGCTATGTGTGGGACCAGCATGCTGTCTCTTTTTGGCTCTGCCTCAGATTTATACTCTGTAAGCCATGCAGTAACCATACACCCTCACACACCTATGCATCACAGCTGCTGTCTGGTGAGTCTTGTTATATTTTACGTTCCATCCCAGGTCTCAGACTGGAACCCTACCGAATGAGATTCCACTGCTCTCATGTGAGTTCAGTCAAACCCTCTCCTTTCTCCGCGCGCGCGCACACACACACACACACACACACACACACACACACACACACACACACACACACACACACACACACACACACATTGGGCGAAACATGTCATGCTCTTTGATTCACATAAATGCACTCCCTCCTGCAGCTATGACCAGTTCTCAGCAGCAGTCAGACTTAATGACATTCACATTTGCTGAGACATGGAGGACGCGCTGTATATCTGACAGCAGCTTCTTATGCAACATTTGGAGGTTCTTTTGACTCACTTTGCCAAATCACCGGTCACTCTCAAGAACCACATTAGGTCCTTCTTTGGCATTGCTCTATAGGAGAACCAGCATGTTTGTTCTGCTCATCTGTTTAGGGGGTTAAATGTGAGGAGATTCTCAGACTGAATAAAAGGAGCAGACCCTATGTGGTGCTAAAAGTTTCATCCATCCATCCATCCATTTATCCATTCATCTGTACATCAATCCAATCATTCATCCATCTATCCAATCATTCAGTTGTCCGTTCATCCATCCATCCAATCATTCATCAATTAATCCATCCATCCATCCATCACACATAGAAACAGACAGCTTTTAACCCTCTGGAAGCAGGCGTTGAAGATTTGCAACGTTAAAACCTACCTACCTGGTTACTCCACATGCGTATTTCATGAGCATCTTTTAAATCAGAAGTACCCCTGAAGGACTTAGTTGTTCATCCTTTTATCAAAACTTATGTTGAGCCTGAGAGGGTTAACCCTCACTCAAACATAGGACCAGTTTAGAGTAGTTAAATAAAGTCTGTGTACCACTGGGCCTAGACTGATGCCAACAGCCTGCAAGCAGAATTAATGAAGAAATCAACCAAATGTCTTAAATGTTCCTGGAGATTATTAATGCATGGGACACGGGGCCTCTCTCTTGTGTTGCTTGAATTTGGAACATCATGAAACACTAGAAAAACAAACATTGTGCCACCGAGTCGTGATGGGTATCTGAAACCTGCCTGCAGCCTTTTTCAATTTTGTTTCTGTGACATCATTTGTGCAAGAAATGTGTAACAACCAGTCAGTCAAAGGTTTGACTAATCAGTGACACAAATAAGTTCATACAGTTTGAAGATGACATAATGCAAAAGTTATTAGGATGAATTGTGAAAGAATTAGACACTTTGTGACTAAACTGTGACATGATAGTTAGAATCTTTAGGAATGCAACAAACCATTGTCAGTTTAGAACCAAAGTGTGATTTTTTTTATTATTTCCACAAAAATTATTAGTTTTTTCATGAATGTCGGCATGGACAACAGCTAAAACAAATATACATGTTTTGGGGTTGTGGGAGGAAAGCTGAGAACCAGAAGAAAAGCCATTCATGGACCAGAAGAACACGCTAATTCTTTACAAAAAGTCCAAGTCAAGAATCAAACACGGGTCATTTCTGCTCTGAGGTGGCAGTGAAACCCACAGGCCCATTGTGCAGCACAAACCTAATCTAAGATGTTGTTTAGATGTGTTTGCATGTGCAGCACTTTCTCTAATGTGAATGTGGATGGTAGCATAAACCATACATGATTGCCATCACCACGTTTACATTAGACAACATTTCCACTATAACTGCCCTAACTCTGAAATGTGTGTGGAGAAGAAACCTGCAGACTGAACTGATGGAAATCTCATCACTTATTTCTTTTCTTTGCCAGTAGCTCCCAAATCTTCAGAAACCAAAGTCCATGTCATCGATTATCTACCCAATGTTAGAAGAAGCAGTCTGATCCAAATAGATTGTTTTGGTCTTTTTCATTTGTGGCATGAAGAAGATTTTTCACATCTCAGAACCAAAACACCTCGGGCTCTGAGATGTGAAAAATCTTTAATCTGTCATGTTTATCCGTCGTTCTGGCTTATCAGTAAATCCAATCAAACTACACTTAGCTTCAGCAAATTTCATATGTAATGCTTGTTATTTTGCAGAAATTGGTTTGTTGCTATGCTGCATGTACACAGTTTAGCTCATTCAAAGGAATGTGATAAAACATTATCATAATAATTATTATCATTATTATTTATACAAGTCTGATATTAATGCTGCTGTTTTCGTGAAAAAAAAATCAGATTCAGTGCTTTTTTTTTTTAAAAAAAAGCTATGAAGTCTCATGAAAGGGCCACTTGCAATTTCTTTCAAATAATTTATTCGTTCATTTGTTCGTTGGTAATTTGGAGGAGTCATGAAAAATTTTACCCAGGGGACTGCTTGATAACGTCAGAATGAGACTGCTAAAACATCCAACCCAAGGTCACCACAGGGCTGAGCACACACACACACACACACACACACACACACACACACACACACACACACACACACACACACACACACACACACACACACACACACACACACACACACCTACACACACACACACACACACACACAACCAAAAAGGAGATAGTGAGGGGAATCTATCTCTTCCATGCACCGAGACATTAAAACAAACAGAAAGTGCGGGTGATATCATCAAGTGTTAATGACATCCCCAACTTTCTCAGATACATTGTGTTTTCTGACACGCAAAAGATCTCATCAGGGGCCTTATCTCACATGGGCTGGAGCCAAATCTAAAGGACCACAATTACAGATTTTTTTCTTCTGCCTGCAGTTAATCTTCTCATGGTCTGAGCTAATTGTTAGTTTGACCTCTGCAGGATATCACACACCCAAAGTAGCAGATGCAATTCTACAAAAAGCAGCTCATCCTAATGTTTAATCAGCTGGCAACAAGCAGACAACAAGATTTGCACGGCTGTGAAACATAAGCTAAATACTAATTAGCTAAATGTACTGATGGGTTATCAGTAAAGTTTGGAGAACAAACTAGTAAAAAGTGTGAGCACTTTTTGAAATGGTTCTGGTGTTAGCTTAATTTCTTATGTTTTATCTTTTTCATTTATAAATTAGCCAGAAATGTGGATCAGAGCTCAATCAAAATCATGAACTGCAAGTTGTAGCTACAACACATTCAGGAAAAGGATCGGGAGATAACTGATGAGGCAAAATACATAAAAAGCCTACAAATTTGGTTTACTTTGACACAGCATTATCTGGTGCTGCCATAATGCTGTGTAGCTCCATTTGATTCACACCCAATGAGATCCAAGCCAGACTAGGCCTTGACCCAAAAGCTTTACACCAAGACTCTTCATTAAAGGCACACTTGGCAGTTAGGCTAGCTTTTAGCACCCCCTAGTGTCTGTTTCGTAGAACCAAAAGTAAAATTTATATGCTGACTGTGCGCTTGTCTTCTTAACACCTTAATCTAAAAACTGAAATGTATCCCTAGCCTTCATTGGGAGCGACTCATCACTAAATTGAACAAATCATCAGTGTTCATGATCTAAAACATGCAGGAAACGTGCTGCAGCACCGGGTATGTCAGCTCTGTTTTTTCTACGTCCAACAGGAGACAGCCACAGGGGGCGGCAGAGGTCTGAGTGACATTTCATTCATTTAAAAGGGTCATTTTATCACATACTAGCTCAAGAAAGTTATGTAAAAATATGAAAAGTTGTACAGTCTTTAAGTCTCTAACTCATTATCAAAACGACTCATCATGACACTGCTGTGTTAGCCTATTAGCATTTAGCTCTCTGCTGCACCTGTTGTGTATGTAGTGGATGTACTGAGATGTTTCTGCGGTTTTCTTGCATTAAATAACCGACACATGAAGCTTTTGTTAGAAATGCACCACACTCTAAAGATGACAAATTGTTTTCTGCCATTTTTGGGGGAAAAACACCTGGTCACAAAGCTTTGACATAGGAAGAATAATCAACTTACAAAACAAAAGTTATTACTGACAGTAAATTAAGAAGTCAGTCCAAATATTCATGTTTTATTTCATTTTAGTTTGACTAAGACTTCTGCAAGAATCTTTAAAACATCTTGGGAAGTGATCTTAGGGCCCTTTTTTCACAGAGTCCTCCCGTTAACTGGTGAATGATGAACGTAGGGTATTTATACAAGCTGAAATTTTCATGATGCCAGGTTAAATCCATTTCAATCGTCATTCTTTTCTGCATGTCTTTCAATGATGCATGGCCTGCACCAGACATGCTCTTGTGAAAAAAAGAGTAAGCAATGTGGGTAGAGCAGCATACGGTCAATACATGTCAACAAGTTGTTTTTTCAGACAAGTGTTGAGTTCATTCAAAGTTGATGAGCGGATGCAGGATGACAGAGTTTGGTCTCCTAACTTCAAACCAATCTGTGTACATGAGATTCCTTAAGCAGAAGCTGAAGGAGCTTGGTCTGACTCACATATAGAGTGTACTCTCAGATACAGACTGACTTTTCTCACTGCTATAATAAGTTTAAAAAAATGAACATTAGTGTGTAAGTGTGGGTGTGAATCAAGGGTCTTGTAAACGAGTGGTTGACGCTAACAGCCTTGCCACGTGCCAGAGGAGGCCTGCTCTTCTGGTTGTGGTCTACTCGTCCAGTGATCAAATGAACAGTGCTTTATGTCTGAGCCAGTGTGTGTGTGTGTGTGTGTGTGTGTGTGTGTGTGCGCGTGTGTGTGAGCACGTGTGTGTGTGTGTGCTTGTACAACTGTCCTACTTAGGACCAAAACCTGGTCCTCTACTGTTTTAGGGCTTAGCGGTGAGGTTTAGTGGTAAGATGTGAATTAAGTTTATGTCACAGTTAGGTTTAAGAATACACTGGTTAGGGTTAGGGTTAGGCATAAATGCAGTTACAAAAATTCATGGAAGTTAATACAAAGTCCTAATATGGAAAGAAATACAGACTAGTGTGTGTGTGTGTGTGTGTGTGGGTGTGTGTGTGAGCACATGCTCTCAGGCTCTAAGAGAATCTTGCTTTCTTTTCCTTCTTTTCTGTTTATCAGGCTGCTTTACCCAAATCATTATTTTTCCTACTGACTTTTCCTTCCCCTGTCATTCCTCTCCCATGTCTCTAGAAACTCCTCTGTTCTGCTTTCTGAATGCTCCTCTTCCCCTCCCTGCATCTGTCGTTTGAGTTTAGGACTGGCATGTAGGTTTGCTGCCAAATCACAAACACCACTTGGCTCTTTGTGCACTTTCTTTTTTCGATTACTTTATTTGCCCGATTTACGTCTTTTTGGTTTTAACAACTTGCATAACTTACATGTTGTCATATATGTGTTTTTATACATTAATCCCACTTAATCCATACCAAATGGTGAAGTAAATCCAGAAAGTGCACCTAAATGCAGCTCAAAATGCTAAATTATGTCAAACAAGCAGGCACCCCACTGTGTCACTGACTCGGTAGTATTAGAGCAAGAGGTCACTGGAGGAAGTTATTTTCCTGTAATCGTTTTTGTAAGAAATCACAGAAGGGAAGAAGTATTTGGAAAGCACAAGAACATTTAAAAGTTCTTGTCTTCTTCTTCCCACGGAGATATAAACAGATGACATCACAGGGTGGTCCGCTCCGCGTTGAGCTGAGTCGAGCCACGCTGAGTGGGTCTCTGCTGTTCTGCCAAACAGATGTTGGTAGCGACATAATGAGGGCTGGGAGCAAAATCCAGGAGTTTGAGCTGGAGACTTTTGCGGCTGGGTCCAGGAAGGATCAGACACAGAAAGCAGAGGACAGTCGTCAAAGTTATCAAAGAGTCTTTCATTGGCTAGGTCTTTGCAGAATTTAATATATATGCAGACTGAGTCTAAATACTTTGTTTACCAGGAAAAATGTAGCAAATATTGTAATGATTGTCACTTACGAAGCTCTCTCACATTCAGACTTTGTGGTTGGGGTGGTTGGCAGCAGTAGTCAGCTAGATAGTTGATTAGGTCAAGAAATCCTGCAATGTTCTCCAACCCAAGGGTAGCTGGAACAATCAGCTGACATTTAGGCTCATTTTGGAAAAGAGTGGTGAAAGGAACAGAGAGGAGGAAGAGGTACAACGAAAGAAATATTTTCTCTACCACAGTTCTTGCCACCCAAAGATGTGTCTGATACAAATACATGAAATGAGGGCAAAACAATAAACATATTAATTGGAACTTTAAAGCAATTGTGCTTACTAAAATAATTCATGGGTGTTTTCTTCCTCCTGCTGCTCAGCTAAAGTAATGTCATGTGCAACAAGCTTTATTTGTATAGCACATGTCATACGCAGGAGCAGTTCAATGTGCTTTCTAGGTGCAACATCAGCAAGAACATGAAACTTACAGTGAACACAGCAACATAAAACAGCAGCTCATGAAATCAAATACACAAAAACATTTAATGTAAGAAATAAAATATAAAGGCAAAGAAAGAGTGAGCGGTTACAGTGCAGCACAAGAAACATTCATTTAAAGGCTGATGAATACATGAAGGTTTTCCTTTAAAAGTTACTAGAGTTGAGGCACATTTGAGGTCATGAGGAAGCTGATTCCATCTGTGAGCAGCATAGTAGCTAAAGACAGCTTCACCCTGTTTGGTTTTGACCCGAGGTTCTACCAGCTGACTGCTTCCTAAGGATCTGAGAACCCTGCTGGGTGTATATACAGGAAGGAGACCCAACATGTATTCTGTCCCCATACCATTGATTGACTCATAAACTAGTTGGAGTACTTTGAAATTGATTCTGTGGTTTACTGGTAACCAGTGTAGAGACCCAAGAACAGGAGTGATGTGCTTGGTTCTCTTGGTTGCTTCACAGCTGTTTTGGGTAGTCCAGTTAAAAGACAGTTGCAGTAGTCCAGCCTGCTGGAGATGAACGCATGAAGAAGTTTCCCTAGGTCTGGTCTGGAAACTAGACCCCTGAGTCGTGCTATGAAGGTGATTAAATGCTGATGTAGTCATAGCCATGTGACCAGTGAAACTCAGGTCTGAATCTATTATAATGCCAAGATTTCTAACCTGGGTCTTTGTCTTTATTCCTCTGGAGCCAAGCTGAGCAATAACCTCCATCCTAACCTTCTAATTTCCTAAAACAATAACTTCAGTTTTGTATGAAAAGTAGCCTCAGGGCAAATCTTGGCATATTTACATTCATACGTTCATGAATATACATTTTCCCTTTCAGATAAACAAATAAATAAAATAAATTTCTTGAACTGGAGGAAATCTGACTGCATCTAGTCATTAACTTGTTCCAAACACAGACAGTGATTACAGGGGACCACAGTCACTAGGTGATAGAGCTAGGTAGATCTGGGTGTCATCTGCATAATAGGTAATGCTGTTGTTGTGTGACCTGACTCAGGGGGAGTACGTACTTTTTGAAGTGCAGCAGTTCAAGAATCAAACCTTGGAGGACCCAAATGTCATGGTGATCAGCTTTGATTTGTGATCAATAGTAACAACATAATCCCTGTCTTCCAGATATGATGGGAATCAGGTATGGGCTGTGCCTGATAGTCCCACCCAGTTTATGAGCCTATCAAGATGGATGTTGTGGTCTACAGCATAGTTTTATGCTGTGATGTGACGTATCACTCATTTAAACAAACTTAACAATCTTTTTGTCCATAGATGAAGTGCCACAAGGTCCTGACCTGTCTGAGGATATTTGGGACCACCATGTTTGGCGTGTCTCTTCTAGTAGGCATCTCCACTGCCTACATCATGGGCTACCAATTCTTCACAACAGCCCACAATCACCTATCCTTTGGCTTGTATGGTGCTATCTTGGTCATCCACCTCATCATCCAGAGCCTCTTTGCACTTCTGGAACACCGAAACATGCGGCGCTCCGTAGAGACTCCCATTAAACTCAACAAATCCTTGGCATTGTGCATTGCAGCCTATCAAGAGGACCCGAACTACCTGAGGAAATGCCTGGTGTCTGTTAAAAGGCTGACATATCCAGGGATAAAAGTGATCATGGTAATCGATGGGAACACAGACGATGACATGTACATGATGGAAATTTTTAAAGAAGTCATGGGATGGGACAAATCAGCCACCTATGTTTGGCGAAGTAACTATCACAACAAAGGCCCTGGAGAAACTCACGAGAGCTATGCTGAGAGCCTTCAGCAGGTGTCCAGGCTTGTGCTGAACAACAAGTGTGTATGCATCATGCAGAAGTGGGGAGGGAAGAGAGAGGTCATGTATACAGCCTTCAAAGCACTGGGGAGGAGTGTGGACTACGTTCAGGTAAGATTCATACCTATAGATCATACATACAGTTGATAAATGAAGAAAAGAAACAGTGTAAGTTAGTTTGCGTGGCATGTTGTCACAAGAAGCATGCATCAAGCACAGAGGAATAGGGAGCAAAAAGAGATGTGGTTGGAGAAAAGAAGAGGGGGCAGTGCAAAGCCAAACACAGGGTCCACAAAGAGTCTTTTGTGTTGCGCTTTGGCAGACGGTGGCTGGGCGCATCGTGATGTGAAGTGAGGCGTGAAAAAGGGCAGCAGTAGCTGATGTCTAAGTGTAATAACATATCAGTTTCACAAGGCTGAGGGTTACATCACCTCTGTGAATGATAGACAAAGTTAGACCTAGAAACCATGTTCAACAAAAGCTGTGTATGTATTGCTCTCTAACAAAGAAATGTTTGGGAACGCTGCATTATCATAGATTACATGTTTGGTAAACAGGACACCAGAACAAAATACAGAAGATGATACGAAAGCAAGATGAGTGCCCCCTAGTGGCTGGTTGCAATAGTTTAATGTCTTGCCTCTGCATGCAAACCAGCTGGGCTTTTTCCTGACACAAAAATAAAAGAACAGCTTAGATCATTTATTTTCTAATGCTACTGTGTGTATTTATAACATGTAAGCATCCATGGATTTACTTCCAGTCAGCTAAAGTTGTGTAAAAGAAGTCTATGGATGACAACACAGTGGCTAAACTTTAGCCATACTTGCCGTACGTGTCATTCATGCAAGAGTTGTTATCATATATCATAAAGCAGCAACTCCTCTAGAGTAACAAAATCAGAACTCCAGCAAATCTTCAATAGGAAAAATCTGTATTTGAGGCTTTGCAGCTCCAACACCTGCAGTGGGCTTCTGTCTGCCAGACACCACTTGTTAACAGCTAATTCAAAGGCCTGATTGCAGCACTGCCAGAAGTCATGCCAGTGCTCTACAGCATTTTGGGATTAGAGAAAAAGCCTTGAACTTTTGTACTAATCTGACTCTGTGTAGAACAGATTCCTTTGTTGATGGGTATTTGGCACCACCTTTGTTTTCAGCGCAGTTACCTTTTATAGAAGAAAACGAGGAAAGCATCAGTGAGATAGTGGGTGGCAAGTAAAGATAAAAGCAGGTAATGATTGTTGTGGGGGATTAAATACAGACCATACAGTTTATATTATGTAAGACGGTGTGTATGTCATGTCTAACATGTTCACTTTACTTCAATTCAGTTTAGTTTATTCAAAAAGTGCCAAATTACAACAAAAGTCGTCTCAAGGCACTTCACAAAGTAAACATTCCAATATAAAGAGATACTCATACTAAGCAAGCATGTAGTGAAAGTAGAGAGGAAAACTCCCTTTTAACAGGAAGAAACCTCCAACAGAACCTGGCACAATAGGAATGGCCATCTGCCACCACTCACTTTGAGACGACAGAGGGGACAGACACGCACACACACACACACACACACACTCACACACACACACACACACACACACACACACACACACACACACACACACACACACACACACACACACACTCACACACACACACACACACACACACACACGCACACGCACACGCACACACACACACACACACACACACACACACACACACACACACACACACACACACACACACACACGCACGCGCACACACACACGCACGCACACACACACACACACAACATTTATTACAACTGTTCCAATCTGGTTGAACATAACTACTCAGCAGGATAATTGCTGTTTCCTGACTTAAATGTGTGTAGATCCCTAGAACCCTACTGCTACTACAAGATAGTGTTAAAGTACGTATTTCCCCTCAGGTGTGTGATTCCGACACCATGCTGGACCCAGCATCGTCAGTGGAAATGGTGAAGGTTTTGGAGGAGGACCCAATGGTGGGAGGTGTTGGAGGAGATGTACAGGTACATGAATAAAAGTACATTTCGTGTTTTGACACATTGAGAACCAAAGTACTTTACATTAAACAAACTTATTGTTTGCCTGTTTTAAAACTGAACATGTTTATGTTTGTTACAAATCTTTCTGTAGATCCTGAACAAATACGAGTCATGGATCTCCTTCTTGAGCAGTGTTCGCTACTGGATGGCATTCAACATTGAGCGGGCTTGCCAGTCCTACTTCGGCTGTGTTCAGTGCATCAGCGGGCCTTTAGGAATGTACCGGAATGCCCTCCTACATGAGTTTCTTGAAGACTGGTACCATCAGACCTTTATGGGATCCCACTGTAGTTTTGGGGATGACCGTCATCTTACGAACAGAGTTCTCAGTCTGGGGTATTCAACAAAATACACTGCACGGTCCAAGTGCCTTACAGAGACACCCATTACATATCTGAGGTGGCTCAATCAACAGACTCGATGGAGTAAATCGTATTTTAGAGAATGGCTTTACAACTCGATGTGGTTCCACAAGCATCATCTATGGATGACTTATGAGGCTGTGATCACTGGCTTCTTCCCGTTTTTTCTCATTGCAACAGCAATTCAACTCTTCTACCAAGGAAGACTGTGGAATATTTTGTTGTTTTTACTCATTGTGCAAGCAGTAGCCCTGATTAAATCATCATTCGCCAGCTGCCTAAGAGGCAACATTGTCATGGTGTTCATGTCGTTCTATTCAGTACTGTATATGTCAAGCCTGTTGCCAGCCAAAATGTTTGCAATTGCCACTATCAACAAATCTGGCTGGGGAACCTCGGGGAGGAAAACGGTGGTGGTGAACTTTATTGGTCTGATTCCAATAACAATCTGGTTCACCATCCTCTTCATTGGGATCATATACACAATAATCCAACAGACTAAAAAACCTTTTCCTGAATATGAACAGGTTGTTCTGATCATTGGAGCCATTGTTTATGCCAGTTATTGGGTCATATTACTGACATTATATATTGTCCTTATAAACAAATGTGGGAAAAGGAAAAAGGAGGCACATTATGACATGGTTCTGGATGTATGACCTGAGGAGACCATGCACCGGTTACCACTGAACCATGTTTTGTTTTGTGTTTTTAATGTTGCTGTTTACAAAGATTTTCATATACAGAAAAGCTCTGGTGGTGAAATTGGTTGAGTTTAACCACAATGGGCAAAGACATGCAAGTGACTGGGCCCATGTAGGTAGGTGTTGGCCTTCCTATATTACCTAGGTCCATGATATCTTACATGTTAGGTTGGAAATCTGCTAGGGTAGGCTAACTAGCAAGATTGCATGCATCATTGCAGTAGGCACTAACAGTGCTAGGCTTTGTGATAGTAGCTACCTCTTAACCTCGTCATATCCACTGTGCTTCCGACTCACATTTGAACTCAAATAAACTGCAGATTTTCAACCTCCTCCATTGAGGTTTAACTTGACCACTACAAATTTTTACCCGCAGAGCGTCATTGATGTACAACCTTCATAAAGGACATTTCTCCTTTAGAAGTGAGTCACAACTGCAAGTTTGTTTCTACTGTCAGGCATTTGAATCTTGAGTCTTGAGTAAAGAAGCAACAGCCTTATACAACTGGTGAAACGTTTCACATTGGACACTTTAACTGAATAAAACAATTGCTAGGTTGAACAAAAACACTCTGCCTCTCCTCAGTGCAACTCATAAAGTTGTGTTGAGGATAACATATCAGTGTGCCTATTCAGTGTTTTCATCTGTCTTGGCAATAGAACCAGTTTACAAAGCACAAAGAGCTTTAAAATGGAGAGCTGCTTTCTGTCTTGTGTAGCACTCATGTCATATGGGATGTATCCAAAGAGCCATCCATTACCTGCACCTGTTAGAAAGGGTCAGGGATTGTCTAGGGTGTATTCCATACCTAGAGGGAGTTGTCAGTAAGAAGGTATGAATGCAGGACCATCTTACTATAAAGAGGAAAATGTATGGGTCCTTCTGTGGGTCTGACATTGACTTGCAAGGCCTACTTTTCTACTTTTGCCAAGAAAACGAAGCACTTGTCATATTCGTCACATTGAGTTGTACTCTGGAGAGCAACTTTTAAGGAATTTATAATAGTTTGTGCCAAACCTCCCTATGTGATCCACAGATATTTGCTGAAGTTGTATTTTTGCAAACCTGGATGGCCTTTAAAAAGTTAATTCAGTCTACATTATTATTGAATGTAATGTATTGAACACCGACAAATACGGAATGTTTGTATTTATCCCCATATGACATGAATGCTGAATTTCTCATTGTTTACAAGGTGAAGAATCTCTAAGTCTTTGGTAGACATCATTGCCACCTGATCAGGTGACCACATGAACATGTGACCACAAATGAGAGACTTTGTATTGCTGCTGTGACTTATTGTTTTAGTGCAAAAACAGAGACTTTTATTTCTGTTTTTCTGGAATATGACATTATGTTGCATACATGTTATTTTTACCAATCATTTTTTTAATGTTTTTATATGTTACCAGCAAGTGAACAAAGTAAATGTGACCCAGTCCAAAGACTTCATGATTTTGTCTCTCCACATGCTTTTGATCCCTTTCATACTTTACAATACTGTACTAGGAATATGTGGGTACATCTTTGTGGCATGCTGGATTGTGTTTAATGACCTTCCAAGGAATGAAGAATAGCAATTTGCCTCCGCTACATATAAGAGGAAGCCTGTCTGAGTGGGAAGAGTGCTTCCTAATCATAGGAATCTGAATAAGGACAACTTACAAGCAAACACCTGTTTGGGATGAAATAGGTCCATTGTTTGCCATGGATCAGAAGCAGATACATATTTAAATAATATGCACTTTTATGTCTCTTCTGTCCTCCAGCATGATGCTTGACATTACCCAAAAAAATAAATACCTCTGTTTTTGCATCAAGGTGTCACAATGCTGTCCAAAGACTGATGCATCATGATGGTCTGGAGAAATTTATCGTCCTATTTGTCATGTTGAATATCAAACTGTACATTTTGATTAGAAATAAGAAATTTTATGACTTGTTTACTTTTTACTGTAGCAGTTAAACTATGTTTTTGACTTTTGTATTCTTTGTGGTATTTTAAATAGACATTTTCCCTATTTTTACATATCTACCAAAGTGTTTTTACAGTCATAATTGTTAAAAAAATGTATTTGTTCTTTACACTGTTCCAACAGTTACTTTTATATCTGACCAAAAATGTGAAATTATGACCTTGGGGGGAATTGTCTGCAATAACAATGGTAAAATGCAATTTGTTGGAATAAGTTATTGTTTTTTTTAAATATTTTTTAACAGTTTATGAATGGAAAAGCATGATATTTATTTATTCTGTGATTTGTAGGATTCCGTTACACAAGATGGGTATTTCTAGTGAATATCTTAGGCCCTTAAAATTACATGTCAACCCTTCAAAAACAAATAATGCGTTCAGTGTTGTAATCTCAACATTTTTCATCATTAAAGATCTATGAAATCTTGGCTGGTTTATTTATTTATTTATTTATTTATTTTCAGTTCTTTTTAAGGAAACTGTCACAGTTTTATTTTGACAAGAGATTTTAATTAAGTTTGTTTAAAATTTCTTAGAATTTTTGTGACATTTGGACATCCAATTTGTTTTAATTTGAATGTATTTTAGTCGACTAAACCTTTTTAACTGTAAAACACAACCATTTATAAGCATATAATATTTATATATTTGATACAATTCAGATCGACGGCAAAAATCAGTCCCACACCCAGGGCCATTCCAAGATATTTGGGGACCCAAGGCAAACAGCCTACATAAATAAACCATAAAAGCCCTTATCTTGACTGGGGTGTGTGAAATGTGCTTTAAAATGACTTGTTGTGATAGAGGCTCTGTTTTGATTGATTTGATTGAGTTCTTGATGTAGGCTTGATAGCTTAAATATATTGAAGGATCCTTTATTGTTCTGGATGACTGCGCCATGGAAATAAAGTGTTTTTATTAACACTGAATGAAAGGGTTTAGTTATTTTTGAATCTTCCCTTTGAGTGTATTTAAACTGAAGAAGCACCATAAAAGGAGGTGATATTGGGAGCGCTGATCCAGAAATATCTAATAACCGAAACGAATTAGTATTTGGCTGAAGGGAAGAGGATGGGTGAATATAGGTTCAGGCTTACTGTTATGTAGAGAGCCCCACTAGTCCAGGGGTGAGGGAGAGTTCAGGTCTGGAGGTGGCCATTTTATAGAAGAGTTCCTGCAGGTTTTCTTGGGAAGGTTAGGTCAACGGAGGGGACAGGTGAGCGGTGGAGAGTGAGACAGTCAGGAAAGAGGAGTGAGGTGTGATCCAGGAGTGAATCTGTGAGTTATGGATGGAAGCAGGGATCCTGGAGGCAAGGCGAGAGACAAACAGGTGATCAAAAAAACATTGAAGAACAGCAAGAGACTTAACTTGCAACTATGGAAAAACTCAAGGATTGGCTAGCAACACCGAAGGAAGGTAACACCCAAGTTGGATAATCATCCAACAAGGTGTCTCACTCCTCCTTAAGTACCCAGGCCGGTTGATGGTGAGTCCATCATCAGCTGCCCGCTCCTCGGTACCGCACACCTGCAATAGAGCTCTCATGACAGTTACAGGAGACCACTTATCATAGACCATGCTAATAATAGATGCTACTCAACCCAATCAATATTTTCTCTATTAACTAGAATGTTAATTTCCCTTATATTGTAGCCCCAATGAATAAATGACTGATGCTTATCAATGTTTACATATTTATGTTATTTTTATTTATTTTAAAAGAATGTATGACATTTTTTTTCTGAATGTGGACAGTAGTTGGGACGGCAAGAATAACTGCAGGAATAATTAATTCAAGACACAGAGGAGAGTCTCCAAGTCTGACATTAAACTACTAATCTTAGGTTAAGTATCTGTTTTCTATGTACTTCTGAGTATAAACAGTTTTCTTCATTTACTGTCAGACTTCCCCAGCTTGCTTTATGTGCTGGCAGCAACAATAGAAACTTCTCAATGTAAGGTGCTTTTGCTATTTTGAAAATAGTCAAATAAAGTGGGGATTTCTAAAATAGATTTTTCCATTGTTATCTTGAATTTAGTGACTTTAGACTGACAGCAGAAAAAATAAAGTCTTAAGATAATAAAATATCATAGAACAAATGAAAGATGATTACAAATATGAGTTTAAAAGAAGAAAACAAAAGATTTAGGTAAAAGCAGTTTTAAATAAAAGGGTCTTTAGTTATTTTTTAAAAGTGTCCAGGCTGCCAATGCTACATAAGGATAAAGGAAGATCCTTCCAAAGCCGGGGTGCAACAGTCTGGAAGGACCGACCACGTTGACTTTAATATCTGGCCTTACCCCCAAATTCCACTACCTCCGCTCCGCTCCGACACGAACGCCGGAGCAAAATCGGTCCCGTTGTAGTCAATCAGAGCAATTCCACTACTGCGGCCGTGCTCCGGCAGTGCGGCGCCCTCTGTTCCGGCGTCCGGCAAAAATAGAATCGATCCTATTTTTGCCGGACGCCGGAGCACCTCCGCAGTAAATGGACAGAAATCACAACGGCCCAACAGGAAAGGGAGCAAGCACAATTTCCGTTTTTCACAATTAATCGATAAACAAAAGACGTTTTTTGTTTCATATGCACAGGTTTAACAACTTTTAACAACTATCAATGGCGGCTGAAGTTTAAATGCACAAAAGTAAGCCATAAATACAGTTTCTACTATCAAAGTAGACACACTTTGTTGATCCAAACACTGCTGATCTCTCAACACAAATGATGGGCAGATTAAACCGCTCATGCCGATGCTTCTCCCACACAACGGGTGTTTGGATCTAACTTCCGCGTTTATTGCTCGGACTGTATCGCAAGATCTCGAAAATCCCGCGCATGCTTGTTTGCCCCCCTCAGGTCTCCGCACCGGAGCGGAGCCGTTGTAGAGCGGGTACCAGTAAAAAATTGAGTTCGGAAGCCAGCAGCTGCGGAAGGCGGGGGCGGACCGGAGCGGAGCGGAGGTAGTGGAATTTGGGGGTTAGGAACTTCTAGAAGGTTCTGGCAGGTGGACCTGAGGGCTCAGGCTGGACCATAAGGCTTTAACAGTTCAGTAATATAGGGAGGAGTCTGACCGTGTAGAGCATTGAATGTTGTAGTCAGGATTCTAAAATGAACTCTAAAGTTAACAGGTAACCAGTGCAGACATCAGAATAGGAGTGATGTGAGCTCTTCTGTTTGCTCCAGTTAGGAGCCTCGCGCCAGAGTTCTGGACCAACTGAAGGCGGTCAAGGTTTTTTTTTTTTTTTTGTTAAAACATGCTAAGAGTGTGTTACAGTAATCTAGATGGGAGGAGATAAAGGCATAGAGAACCATTTCAAGTTTATGTTGTGACACCAACCTTCGCAGCTTGGAGATATTCCGTAAGTATTAAAAACAGTTTCGGACCAATGTTTTTGAGTGGCCTTCAAGAGACATTGACTGGTCAAAAACAACACCCAAATTCTTTGAGTTTGTCTTGATGGCAGAAGTTAAATAACCAGGTTTTTGTCTATCAGGGGAACCATGCTTTCAGGGGCAATGATCAGACATTCAGTCTTTTCAGTGTTTAACTGAAGGAAGTTATCTTCTAGCCAGCTGGTGATAGCTGATAGACACTAGTAATTCACACAGTTTGCAGAGCTCAGAATACTTAAGGGAACAGTACAGCAGAATGTCATCTGCATATAGGTGATAAGAGACATTATGAAAAGAATCAATTATCTATCAGTCCAAGAGGGTGTGTGTACAGTAGAAACAACATGGAAGAGTGAATGGCCAATCCGATGTTTAAGATTTTCTCATAGAAAAAGGATGCAAACTCGTTACACTTAGATTGGGACATGAAATCAGGAGCCGAATGTGTTGGTTGATTATTCAGCCTCTCGACAGTGGCAAAAAAAAGAGAACTATCAATGTTGTTATTGATCTCTTAAGAGAAAAAGGATTGTCCTGCCTTATTTAATTAAAAGTTGCAAGTACGCAGCTGCTGTCTGTAGGACTGATTGTGATCAGGAAGGTTACTTTCCTCCATTTACTCTCAGCTCAGCGGCATTCTCTCTTTTGGTTTGTAACTGATTTAGTGAACATCCGTGGAGCTTTTTGTTTGCCAGAGATAATTTTTACCACCAAATAGTAAGCATGTCAGGTCTGCTTTAAACTTTAGCTTATTTAAAAACTAACCAAATTAATAACATCATTCAGCGTGGTAAAAAAAATAACTACTTCGCAGAGGTGTGGACTTGCGTCACATGACTTGGACTCGAGTCAGGCTCAAGTAATTATTTTAATGACTTCTGACTTGACTTGATAAAAACTATAAAGACTTACAACTTGACTCAGACTTGAACGCCAATGACCTGCGACTTGAATCGACTTGCATCTGTTGACTTGATGATGACTTGCGCATGTTTGATATTTTAGCACAAAAGTTGCACGACATGGACAAAATCATCAATCATTCTTTGTTCTGGGTTTTATCTTGGTCTGCTAAATGCAGCAGCACTTTGTAATCAGTTTCAGTTGCACTTTCTGCTTGTTTGAGCAAATAAATGAAGCTTTAAGAAGTTTTATTTCTGGAATTGATTTATTATCATTACCATTAAATTGAAGTTGGACAGATGACTTGATTATGACTTGAAAATTCAAAGTTAAGGACTTGGACTTCCACATCATTGACTTTGGACTCAACTTGGACTTGATTGTCTTTGACTTGAACTTGACTCGAGAATTGAATGGAAAGACTTGTGACTTACTTGTGACTTGAAAAGCAGTGACTTGGTCCAGGGCTGTGCAGAGACCTTTGAAGGGGCGGGTGCTCAAATTTAAAAAGGGGCACACAGAATAATATTTTCAAACACCATGACATAACCACAGTATACCCGGCTGAATAACAAATCATATTTATTAGAAATTCAAAATGGAAGCGAATCATTATATACATCCTTACCACATAAGGACAATGTAAAGCAAAAGTAACTTGTTTTGGTAAATGTTCTGTATTTGTATAATGCCTTCTTAGGGTTCTACAACCCCCCAAGGCACATTACAACACAATCAGTCATTCACACACACACATTAACACACTGATGGTGATGAGCTATGATGTAGCCATAGCTGCTCTGGAGCACACTGACAGAGGCGAGGCTGCCGTGCACAGGCGCCACCAGTCCCTCCGACCACCACCAGCAGGCAAAGCAGGTTAAGTGTCTTGCCCAAGGACACAACAGCATCAATCTCTGATTAAAGTCAGGATCAAACCTGCAACCTTCCGATTACCGGACAACCTGCTCCACCTCCTGATCTATTGCTGTCCTATTTTACCTGATGATGGGGTACAGTGTAGCTGTTGCAGGGTTGCTCTTCTTGCTGCTGATGATGATGCTGGAGGGCAAGGCTGTGTTGATCTCAGACTGCAGGTAGTATAACGAGCAGAGGAGAAATGTTAGTCAATTACAAAATTAATGTAAGATAAATTAAAAAATGGCAAAAATTGGTGAAAACTCTTAGAACTGTAAGACAGAAATATCTGAGACAAAACCTGTGGTAGAAAATGGAAATCTAAACATTAGTGGATAATAGAGGAGTTTATGTCCGAGATAAGAATGTGACAGAAATATAAACAGAAAGAGTTGTGTGTGTCTTCAATCTCCTCATGTGATCTATCACTCTCCACCTGCTGTCCATCTGAGAACAAGGCAAAATTAGCTATTGTATGAATGAATTATGTAGTTATTCACATTTAACAGGTCTTGCACCTAATCCTTGATCAAGTAGCTAATAAAAAACATTTTCTGGCATCAAAACATTGCAGTTGTGTATATTATTGTTTCTACACTTGTTGCTGTGAGGCAACTTACCTGTACTCTTTTTTTATCCAGCTGGTGAGGGACCCACTGCCTTTAGCTGCCTCATGTAGCTCTTTCTGTCGCTGCTTCCGCCTCCTCTCCTTACGAGGCATGTCTGTACAATGATATATCATAATTAATTTACAAATATTTTTTCATGCATATAAAACTCATGCATACACATACTGGGACATTTCATTCCTTTTCCAGAAAACTAACTGTATATAATTTGGCCACAAATTTGCTTCATGATGCTGATCCAGAATATTTGCATACTATTTTAATCATAGTGCTTTAGTAATTATAATAAAAATAAAGAATAAAACAATATGTTTATGCTTTCTTCAGTTTTACTATCTACTTTGTGCAAAACAGAGAACTGTACAGATAAAATAATTTTGCTGTGAAAACAGTAGTTTTTTTTAAATGTACATCTTTAAAACATAATGTTTTTTAATACAATGCATTCAAAAAGAGAACAAATATAAAGTCCAACATTTTGAGAATATGCATAGTATTAGTGAACCCACCAGAAGGGCTGAGAAACCTTAAAATCTAAAACAAAACTATGTTCCCTAAAACGCTGGACAGAATTTACAGACAAGGACTGAATATTTAGTAACACAAAACTTGTGACGGATGTTACCTTTAGTATTTTTCTTATTTCCTTTCACAAAAGGTAGCTAAATTTAAAATTTGTTCAAGTTTTATTAGTCTGCGAACAAGGAAGTGATTTTGTAAACAAGCAGGGCTGTGTGAGACCCCAGTCACGTGACACGCAGCAGCAATAGGAATGCAACTTTGCGGTACCTAGTTAACAACAACATTTTATTGGCAAATTCCCAATATTTAAGATTGAAAAAATATTTTCGTACAAGTACTTATGTACAGAATGTTTTTGGTTAATCCTAAAGCTACTGAGGTTCAGAATCGGTACCCAGCCACACACACACCTAGTGCCACAAAACAACTTAATATTGTACAAAATAATCTAATAACTTTGTATAGTAGTTTGCATCCTACTTACCGGTGTTATTCCGTTTCTCCCAATCAATATGTATGTCCTAAAAGCTCTGCACCGCTTGCTCAGCCATGAAGAAAACGTGAGTGCTTGCTGCTTGTTGTGACCGGCTGTGCGCTCTGGCCGGCGTGAGGAAGAGACGGAATGGTCACGTGACGGTATGGTCACGTGACTCACGCCAGCTATATAACATTATTAAACAGAAATTTTATTAATTATTATTTTTGTTATTCTTGAGGGGGCACAAACAGAAAATTCTTTAAAAAAAAAAATAAAAAAAAAAAATAAATAAATATAAAAAAAATCATTAAACCTCAAAAAGGGCACTTTGGGCAGATGGGACAAAAGGGGCAGGGTCTCAAGCACCCTCCGCCCCCCCCTCTGCACGTGCCTGACTTGGTCACACCTCTGCTACTTCATGACCACGTCTAAAAAAAATGTTGTGATGAAACACAAAAAGCGAGAAACTTAATCATTTGTTTTCAGTCATCTAACATCAGAGAGGGACAATGGATGGGCGAACAGAAGAAAAGAAGGAAAGAAGTGCATCAGTTCTATTAGTTCCCAGTGTAGATTTTGGGGCAGGGAACATTCCTTCTGATTGATTTGGGTTCTTTACAGCTGACTGATTCTCTACAGCAGAGAACACAAACAAGCAGTCAGATGCGGGGCTGCAGGCCAGATTGAATATTACTGAACAACAAATACCATTTCATATCAAATAAACAGTGAGGCAAAAAAAGTATTTGGCAGCCACAGGCAAGGAAGGAGCGATGGTGAGATCACGTGATCCCAAGAGCCTGCAAAAAGACCTGGTGATGTCTTTTATGATGTGAGCAAATAGATCTAAATAGATGCTGGTGCATGAAAAGGGTTAAACACTTAGCGCAATGTCTTATATTATGACATCATCACAAAATAAAACGTGTTTTCTTCTACGTTATGTCATGATACCATCGCTGCCTCCTCTCTCTCTCTCTCTCTCTCTCTCTCTCTCTCTCTCTCTCTCTCTCTCTCTCTCTCACACACACACACACACACACACGCACACGCACACACACACACACACACACACACACACAATTGATGACAAAAACCAGACATGAAGTGCTTTTAGACTAAACTTGTGGTAACTGGATAATGAGGAGTGAGAAGCTCCCACACCCTAAAAAGTAATTAATGGGACCTTTAGTCATTACTTAAATATATATGTTGTTGTGAAATTAAAAATCAAGTTCATAAACACTGTTAGACTTCTTAATTAAAAATTGTATTATATTGAGTTCAGGTGACACACAAATTTAGCCTTTTTACTCAATATATAATTATGATTAGTCTGAATGTAAAATAATCAGTCATCAAAACACAATATAATTTTAAGTTATGTCGATGTAAAATAAAACTTGATGACGTGTAAACCTCCCACAGTTCCTCACTTTTGCTCAAGCGGACATTTTCAACAGCACATGTTCAGGATATCAAGCACTGTGTTGGTGGCGAACGGTAAGTGCATTTATGCGGAATTACACGTATTTTACAGTCACCCTGGATATTGTTAGTGATAGCCTAATGTAAAACAACGACGTAACATTATCTCTCTCTCGGTAGCAAGCGAGACGCTCTGGTTAGCTTTCACCCACATCTGTGTGCACAGCAGTTCGGCTGTAACATACACGGAGCCGCAAATTCCGCAATAGTAGAAATCGTTGGGCTCTTTTTGGAACATTTAATACTAACGTTACTCTTATATAGACCATTCTACTTGTCTTATAATGTTTAAAAGATCACAGATATTGTTAGCCACGGCGCTAACTGCTACGCTAACGCTGGCTTCTGTAGGATGTGAGCTATAATGTTGATGCTAGCCAAGGTAAGTAGCTATCACTGATGTGTTTGCTGTTAGTTAAGCAGCGATTGAAACGTTTTATTATCTAAATGTGGAATTATTTTTTGTAAAGAGAAGCATTTTATGTTAATAACCATTAAGAAATGCTAACGCTAGATGCCGCTTTTCGCTTCTACATTTACGTCAACAGCGCCACCATCTTGTTAATGTTAAGGGCGGGAGTTCAACCCAGTACCGAGCCATGAAAGATGCCAGACTAAACCCGGGTCCGGGCGTACACTGTGCCACTTTTTCACTCGCAGCGTTCAGCTTCAGCTCAAACTGTACGCTTCCTCGCAGAGCAGATCTCACGAGTCATGTGCTCACACTGTACGACCCAGTTCTCGCATGCGACCTGACTGCTCACACTGTAGTTTGGTAGCAACATGTCGGCCCTAAAAATATGCTAAAAATAGCAGTTTTTACTCAACACGTCAGACTTTTTTGTCTTGTCTTGCCTGTTGTCCTTCAGGAGTGCTGCAGGAGGACACACAGGGATTTATGGGGGTTGGATGAGGAAAACGAAATAAAGAAAGTAAATTTGTGTTTTGTGATCAGTTTAATTTGACATGAACACGACAAACACGCTTTCTTGACAATCTTTGTGAGTAAAAAAAACGTGTAGAAATAAAAACGAACAGCGTGTGTTATTAGGGAAATAGCAGGGGAGCGGTGTTGATGCATGATTGCGCATGTGCCATGAGCGGTTCTGATACATTTCGGGTCGCAGCTGCTCGCAGTGCTGCTTCAACAGTGCGATACCCTCACGAGGGACGAGCAAAATATTAAACATGCCAGAAGTCCGTGCGAGCTCACGACTGCTGATCGGCAGCTGGTCACGTGGTGTTAATCGCCTCTTGTAACCCCCTGTACACTACACGACCGCTCGGCGCAAAACTCGCCCCGATGTCGTGGATTCTCGCACGACTGGAAAATCGGCTCAAAAAAGTGAAAAAGTCGCACAGTGTACGCCCGGCTGACATTGCCGCACAATGGTAGGGTAATTATTATTATGGTAGGGTAAAGCCGTTTTCATACCTACACGTTTTTTTACTCACAAAGATTGTCAAGAAAGCGTGTTTGTTGTGTTCATGTCAAATTAAACTGATCACAAAACACAGATTTACTTTCTTATTTCGTTTTCCTCATCCAACCCCCATAAATCCCTGTGTGTCCTCCTGCAGCACTCCTGAAGGACAACAGGCAAGACAAGACAAAAAAGTCTGACGTGTTGAGTAAAAACTGCCATTTTTAGCATATTTTTAGGGCCGACGTGTTGCTACCAGACGTACAGTGTGAGCAGTCAGGTCGCATGCGAGAACTGGGTCATACAGTGTGAGCACATGACTCGTGAGATCTGCTCTGCGAGGAAGTCGTACAGTTTGAGCTGAAGCTGAACGCTGCGAGTGAAAAAGTCGCACAGTGTACGCCCGGCTTTAGGGTGATTTTTGGTGACTTTCGGTGTTTTGAAGAGAAATACGGAGAGGCGACACGGACTGTTTGTACCATTGATATGTCTCAATAAAGTTTGAAGAAAAAAAATTGAGCTGCGTGGTAGCGGACCGCCATTTTGGATGGGTCTTCATTCGCCCCAGTGCAGGTTTTTTCTACGAAGGAATGTGTTCCTCCAGTTAAAACACTTTGTCTTTCTTTTTAACAAAATGAGATATAAGTAGTGGCATGACAGGACTACCAGAGTCACATTTTGATGGTAAATAATGAAACTGTTAAAACAGTTTTCCAAACAGAAAAGCAAAAAAAAAAAAGTCAACAACCCCACTGTTTTTAGCAATATGCCAGTTTTTGCAACAGTTGGCTGCACAAAAAGGACCATAGATTCTGACTCAGCATCGACTCCAATTGGGTTTTGGAGAATGATAAACCCAACCAATATGGCAGTGACGCTGCAACCATAGAGAGCATATATTCATAGAGATAACAGTTGTTGTTGGTGAGCTACATGCTTTGCCATCATATTGGATGGGTCCAGCACTCTTCCAACAACCAGCGTACTGTTGAAAACAGATCATGTGGGAGTATTGACTTTTCTAGCTTGTGTATGAAAAAGTTGTTCCGTATTTACTGTCAGAAAATGGCTGAATCTTACGTTTGATTTTATTTAAAAAAAACATGATAAAGGCTTTTAGTTTAGTGAACACATTCCTGGTAGAAATAAATGCACTCGGGGCAAATGGAGACCCATCCAATATAGCGGTCTGCGGGTACACCAGCTCCAACAGACAGGCCCAGTCCAAGGTCACCTCTACGTGTATTTGATTTCTATGGAAAGCCACATGTTGCATCTATGCATATATGATTTCTATGGCTGTTGGGCTTTCCAGCGCCCAACAAATTCAGGTATTCTGTTTTGAATGACTGGTCCCAGCTCACGCTGTCCCCGAAAAGGTCCCCAACTTTATAATTTTATGAATCAGAAATGTTACTAGCATCGCACGCACGTGCACACACGCACGCGCCCGCACACACACACACCACCTGGTTGTAACAGTTCATTTAAATGCTGTAAAAGCAAAATATAGTAAAAGACTAATGTTAAATGTATCTAAGAGTTATATATTACTATTTAAAAATGGTGCAAAAGATACTAATTGGAAAAGTTGTTTCAAAAGTGTAAACAAATGCCTCATAACAGTAAGTTAAATATCATAAAAACACATATTGGCTACTGATTAGCCACCAGGCTTTTCACGTTTAAAATCATTTAACTTAATTTATTTTCCTACTCAGGTCTTCAGTGACTTTGAAAGGACAAAACACTGGTATCCTGGTGTCGTAGACCAAGAGTTCAAGTTGAGATAGATCAGCCTCTCAGGACAAGCTAGACATCCCGTCCTCTGTCCCCTAAGGTGAGAAGCTCTCGTGAGTCCATCAACAATTATTGACAAAGACACAGGTGAAAATTATTCACTGTATTGAAGACTCACAAGTGAAATTGACAATACCAGCTTGTGTGTTTTTGTGCAGGTGTGACTTTCTGGTGTTCTACAGTGTCCTGGTGTTGTGGATCTAGGGGTTCCAGTTAAGACGTGGTCAGCCTTCTAAAGAACGTGGGAATCTCACCTAAATATTCAGTTACTTTGCTGTGTGCCTCGCAAGGACAAAAACTCAAACCTTCATCTTCTCCTGGTATCCTGGTGTCACGTGCCAAGGGGTTCAAGTTAAAACGTCGTCAGCCTTCTGAAGTAAGCGTGAACGAACATGGAGTAAGACAGAAACATCAAGTATGGATTGGCCTTGCAAAATCTGTAAATTTGCGACCTCCACTAAAGACGAGTTGTTGAAACATTATAGGTTACGCCATATCCCTGGTGTGCAGCCTCTGCCATGCCCTTACCTAGATTGTTTTTGTTCATTTAAATCATGGGGTAGCCTAAAATCACACATATCAAGGAAACACTCTACTCACTCAACAATAGTGAAAACCTCTGAAATACTCAGTTTCTGTTGCCAGTTCTGTAATGTGGGCACATTCTCCACTGAAAAAGAGTATTTTGAACACCTTCGTCAACATTTAAAAAAGCAAGAAACTGTGTCCTGTGTTTTCAAAAATTGTAGTTTCAAAACTAACATTTATGGAACATTTGCGTCGCATAAAAATCGCAAGCATACTCCCCACTCGTTAGATGACTTTAAAGATGACGTGTTAAAGAGGTATGACAAGCCTTCACAAACAGATCAGTGCAGTGATTTAGTTAATCAGGAGTGTGAACAGTCTGACATTGAGGAGTTTAGAGATGATGATGTTAAAGTACTACCAAAGTTGATTGAAAGAAGCTTGGCTCATTTGATGTTGAAATTAGAGTGTTATTTTCATGTTCCCAACCAATGCATTGATGAGCTTGTAGAGGAGTTGCATTTTATTTGTCATTCAGCCTCCGCCCCCATCATGAAAGACATTTTACAGTCCTGCTTGAAGAGACACAATTGTGATGTTGATGAAGCCATTGTGTCTGAAATGGTGAATGACATCTGTGGTGCTAACCCTATTAGCGCTGCCCTTTGTGATGGTGGTCCTCTTTCCTCTGCCTTCAGAAGAAGAAAGTATTTTAATGAACACTTTCCTGTTGTGGAGCCGATTGAGTATATTCTTAGTGGACAGAGCAGCTTCCAGTATGTTCCCATTCTAAAGTCTTTACTTCAGGTTCTTAGCAGAAAGGATATACTAGACCTGCTCTTGAGTGAGGCAGAAGCACAGAGAACTGTGTACAAGTCATTTCATGACGGCACCTTTTACAAAACCAACGAGCTGTTCTCAAAAGGTGACTTTACAATTGCACTCAATCTCTATGTGGATGACTTTGAGATTTGCAATCCTCTTGGTACATCGAGGAAAAAACACAAAATAACATCTGTGTATTGGGTGTTAGCTGATGTCCCCTCATTGCTCAGATCTGAGCTAAACTCAATCTTCTTAGCAATTCTGTGCAAGGCTGAAGATGTAAAGAGATTTGGTTACAGTGCTGTGTTAGAGCCACTGATCAAAGATCTTGTAGTGTTGGAGGAGGAAGGACTATATGTTCCAGCACTGGGCAGAAGAGTCAAAGGAACAGTGTTTAGTGTTGTTGCAGACAATCTTGGTGCCCATTCTATGGGGGGATTTGTTGAGAGCTTTTCCAGTTCATACGTCTGTCGGTTTTGTCTAGGTGAAAAGTCACAATTTCAAAATGGTGAAGTGAGAAATGAGGCATTCCCACCCAGAACGAAGGAACAACACACACTGCATGTGCAGGCTTTACAGGAAAATGACAGTTTGATGCATGTTTATGGAGTGAAGAGACAATGTGCACTGACGGCTAAAATGAAATATTTTCATGTTTTGTCTGGATATCCACCTGATGTGTTGCATGATCTCTTTGAAGGTATAGTGCCCCTAGAAATAGCACTGTGCCTAAGAGTATTCATTCACAACAAATACTTCACTCTTGAAGAGCTGAACAAATGCATCAAAGAGTTCCCCTATAAATGGTCAGACAAAACCGATGCACCACAGCCTGTCCCTGTGAACTTTGCCCAACGGAAAAGTGTAGGGGGCAATGCCCACGAGAACTGGGCATTGCTGCGACTCTTGCCACTCATGGTTGGATCAAAAATCCCTGAGGGTGACCCAGCATGGGAAGTGCTTCTTGTGCTCAGAGACATTGTTGAGCTTGTTGTTAACCAAGTCCACACAGAGGAGACCATTTGCTTCCTGGACAGTAAGATATTGGAGCATAAACACAGGTTTATCATGGTTTTCCCAGAGCAACGCCTCATTCCAAAACACCATTTCCTAGAACATTATCCAGAACTTATCAGGGCTTATGGTCCTCTGGTGTCACTGTGGACAATGCGGTTTGAGGCAAAGCACAGCTTTTTCAAGCGTGTTGTCAGACATACTCGTTGTTTTAAAAATATTCTGCTGTCACTCGCCATGAAGCATCAGTTGTTGCTTGCTTATAACCAACATGATTCCAGAGCTGTCAGACCGTTACTACAGGCTACAACACTGTCTACAGTGGATGTTAATGTGCTGAGAGTGGATATCCAAGAAGCACTGCAGGCTAAGTTTCCTGGTGAGACATGTGTCCAGATAGCCAAAAGTGTGTGTTACAGGGGCACCAAGTACACCAGTGGAATGATCTTGGCTAATGGTTCCACTGGTGGTCTTCCAGATTTTGGGGAGTTGATACAGATTGTGGTTTTGAAAGGCAATGTTGAATTCATAGTGAAAGGTTTAACTGCTTGGTCAGTTGAACATCTGAGGAGCTATGTGCTTGAGAAAACTGGTTCAGTGAAAGTCATAGAGCCAGCTGAGCTATTAGACACGGTTCCCTTGATTTCTTACATTTTTGGTGGAACAACCATTATGACTCTTAAGCGCAGCATTTATGTTCCATGAATGATTTCCAGATGAAATGATACAAACCCGCATCTCACAGTCTTCTTGCTATTTTCAACCATGGCATATGGTTAATTGGCTCCTGGTTTCCATACTTGGGAGATAAAACTTTATTATGTTATTATTCACAATTTAGCTGTTACTAACAATTACCAAAACGTGTCAAACGTTTTGTCTACAGGTTACATAATGTCCCAACCGGCTCAACTTCGAGTGATCTTTGCAGATCACGATGTTCATAAAGTTGTACTACCATCTGGAATCCCTGAGACAGTAGATGACCTTCATTCAGCCATTCGTGATACCTTTTCCATTGCAAGAGACTTCCGTCTTCACTATAAAGATGCTGATTTTGGTGATGAGTTTTTCACCCTTGTTTCTACAACGGACATTAAGGACAAGGACACAATCAAGATTGTGTTTCTCCAGGACCAGGAGCCTACAGTAACCTTGACCTTAACTGATGTGACCAACATGACTGATCATCCTTCTGAGGAACACTTTCTTGACACCTCATCTGTGTCAAGTAATGACACACTGATTCTTTCATCATCGGAAGATAGTCCAGGGCACCGTTACCAGCGTTGGCCTGTTCAGTTTCCGATTCCCAGGTTTTCTGACCTCACAGAGATCAAAATTCAGTCAGTCAATGAGCGCTTCCAAAAAGATGGGACTCTTCTCCCTACAAAAGATTTCATTCCACTGCTTCCTGACATCCTTGGAAAACTAGCAGAAGCTATTTATAAGTATACTGCTTATCCATCAAGTCTGCAGATCAGTGAGGTTGCAGAGGCCCTGACTCTAAAGCATCCCTGCCTGAAAGAACCAGGGTCCTTCAATGGGTCCTATGGATGGGCACAACGTCTAAAATATAAGATGAACAATTTCAGAAGCAAGCTTAGAGGTCTCGGCTGCCCTGAAGTTGAAGTAAACTCTCTTAAGAGGAAAATGACACGTGACCAATACCCAGCAAAGAATGTCAAGAAACCAAAGAAGGCTGAAGTGAACTACCTACCCCCTCATGCTCAAGGTGAAAGTAGTGAAAGTTTGGAAAAAGAGAGAGTCGAGCTACTGAGTGAAGTGATGAAAAAGGACAACTCCAGAGTGGTAGCTCAGAAAATGGCCAAGACGTTCAGCCTTCGTCGGGAGGAAATAGTGAAAGAGGCTCCTGCCATCAGCGACTTCATGAAGCGCTGGCCTGCGCTTTTTAGCAAGGCACAGGTGAGATAAAATGTTTATTAAACCAATATTTTTGTGTTGTGGATTGATTAAATTGTGGATACATGTCCACAAATTGAAGTCGGGTAAATAAAAAATGTTGAAATACATGTATTTTTACCCAAAACATTTAAATGTGTACAAATACACATTTGGATGTTAATTTCTGCATTGTTTATTATACGTATCTCTCTTTTTGTACTTTATTCTGGTGTGCCCTGCAGATATGTGAAGAATTCAAGAGAATAACAACAGTTAGCCTTGAATCGACCTTTCTGGCCAGGCTTGACCAATGCACCCCAAAACTGATGGCCTTGACCCAGTCAAAAGGAGGAGCTGCAGGCCTGAAGATGAGGCAGATTAAGGACATGCTTCTGCAGGTATAATGACTAACTTTATGAATAGACCTTTATTAAAATCTGCCTCACTGTTTTCATGTCAAATGTTGATATGGCTGCTATGAACAAGGTCCATTGTATACTAACACTAATTTTTTTCCAAATTGTTTATATTCTGGTTACACTCGCATCTAGGGCTGGGCAATACAAGAAAATATGTCGTCTGTATGATGTAAACTGTTAATCGTTTTTAAATAATCGTTTACACCACCATAAGCCGTTTTACAGTGGTGTTTTAGGTCGACACCTTAGAGCAGTGTTTCCCAAACTTATTTAGCCACGCACCCCCTTCTATGTCCCGACCATGTCGACGCACCCCCCCCCCCCCCCCCACACACACACACACACACATCGGGGCATGTCTCTCTCTCTCTCTCTCTCTCTCCCTCTCTCTCTCTCTCTCTCTCTCTCTCTCTCTCTCTATATATATATATATATATATATATATATGTATATATGTATATATATGTATATATATATCTGATGTCAAGCTAAACAGACAGGGTTAAAAAAAATTCCCCATCACTTTCATTTTTTAAATAGTAAATAATAAACATTCGATACCATTACAATTTCCTTTGATTTAATTTTAAATAAATATTTAGAGTTCCCAGGTAGCACATAAACAATGCAATTTAATGGTTTTCTTAAAGTAGGAACGTTTAACCTGTGCGGCCAGAGCGCTCTCCTTCCTTCTGTTCTGCGTAAACCTGAGCTGATCACCTGCTTGTGCGTAATCAAATGTCAATAGGGGACAAGATATAGCCATGATGTTCACTTTTGCCTCAGACCGACTTATTGCTGTTTTATGGTGTGGCTGAATCTGCGATCCGCTGCCACGCTGACTGGAATAACAAATGCTGCAGTAACAGGACTTGTGGTCAGGTTCATAAGGAGTCACTGGCTGTAGTGGACCCGACTCATCCCAGAAGCTAATATCTTAATTTGACCTTGAATGAAAAATAACCTCTTAAAAGTTTTTATCGTGGTGGAGGCAGCGTTCATTTCTGCCTTCAGTCTGACGGCGCGCCGGAGTTAAAGCAGCGTGTGCGCTTATTGAATCTGTGTGTGCGCGCGCGTGTATATAATTTCTAGCATAGAAAATCAGCTGCATCGGGATATGAAATTGTTGCCATATTGCCCAGCCCTACCTGCATCAGATTTTTTTAACACGTTATCTATTTTTTCTATCAATCAGGACAACACAGTTGAAAAGCGCAGAGAGATTGCCATTCGCTGCCTCATAGTCTATCTTGGAGAGAAGGAGGAGGATCTTTTCAAACAATACAGCGTAAGTACTTGACTACTTTTTCAATTTTTTGTTTTGTTTGAAATGTGTCTCTGTAGGTTCTGTGTGTTTTTGTTCATTGGATTTTCTGTTCAAGGTTGAGTAATGAAGGGATGTTCCACCCCTAAGTGAAAATTTGTCTATTGCCATAATCCCCAGAGTTTGATAAGTGAGGAAAAACGCCTTTTGTTACCAGCGCAGTAATTCTTTGACCTGGCAGTAATATGTCTGCTTTAACTGAGCATAAACAATGGAAGTGAATAGCAGGTAGTAGAATTTTGTGTGTAAAAGTGATTAAAATGACACAATAATGATACCAACTAGAAAAGTTCCTGAAGAAACTTTGAGAGGGCGTGCTACCGGCAGTACTTCCATGTTGGCATAAAGTAGAAAACATTAGCTTGAACCTAAAAAGTTAGCATAAAGCTAAAAGACATGTTACCCCCAGGAATAGTTTGTTTCATTATTGAGTCATTTTAATCACTTTTGCACACAATGCTAGTACCTGCTATTCACTTCTAACATTTATGTTATGCTCAAGCAAATGGACTGCTGTCAGATCAGTAGAATTACTGCACTGGTTACAAAAGGCTGTTTTCTCACTTTTCTAACTCTGGGGAATATGGCAATAGAAAAACTTTCAAACGTTATAGAAATTAAAAAAAAATATTTTGAAAATGCTTTGATTTTGCTTTTATAGGTTGCAGAATGACAAAGAGAAATCACTCAAAGATAAACACAAAAGACAACCTGTTTTAGCTTATTTTCATAAGCTAAAACAGGTTGTCTTTGTGTAATACCTGAAGTCGTAGTTTATTCCTTTATTCACGTCATCCTGAAGAGCTTGAGCTACGTATTTTATACATCCTAACTTCTTTTAATTTCTCTTACAAGGATGTGGAGGAGCTCAACGCAGACCTTGCAATGCAAGTCATGAAGATTGCTATCATTGGTGATGGGCCTGCAACGATCATCGTTGAGGGATCCAAGATCCTGGAGGGGATTGATGCTGCCAGATCCTGTGCTTTGCTGATGGGAGTTATCTACACTCTGAACCTTACCTACCCAAAGCAGCTGAAATTTACCTTTGAGGTATTTCAAAAGCTATGCCTTGAGCTTGATGGACAAAAAGCCAGCTCTAAAGTAATGAATCTCAAGTTTGGTATTTTCTAGAGCAGACTTAATGAACTGTTCATGAGGGAGTTTCAAAGTAGACACAAAACCTTTTCTTATTTCTGCATTTCCAGCACTACTTCAGTCATTGGCTTTTACTCAATTTTAAAGCGCTGTTCTTCATAAGCTTCTGAGTTAATTTTTTGTGTCTTAAATGCTGCTGTTTGCACATTTTTAAGGAATTTGAGCTGTGGTTAATTCCTCCCATTACCTCTTTGTTCTGAGGATAGTGGTGTGTTTTGAAGTTTTTACATAATGCCTTCTTGAGCTGGCATTAATCTGGTAGTTAAAAAGTCAAATATAAATGAGAATGAAGATGACTTTGCTAAAGTACAGACAAAGTTGAATGAGAGAAGCTTTGCTCATTTTATGTTTCAATTAGTGAATTTAAATGTATTGAACTCTGATCTTTTGTTTTGATTCACTGTCCCTTGTTCAAGTCAAAAAAATATGATTCATGTATTGTGTTTTATTACATTTTAATACACTGTTCCTCATAAGTTTCAGTGGGCGTTTTGTGTCTTTAAGAAAATGAAGCCCTCAAATATTGCACTTTACATGTTAAAGAATTGTGCTGTTATTGTTATTAAATGGGTCTAACTCATTTGAATAATTCTGTCTGAATTTCTATTATTTCTGAGCACCAGGTATGAGTTCCTTAGCTGATGTCCAGGTGCCAGGTTATGACATCTCCCTCATGCCTCTACATCAGGGGTGTCAAATTCTGGTCCACAGGTTTCCCTGTTCCAACACAGATAAGTCACCTGTACAGCAGATCATCAAACTCTGCAGAAGCCTGTTAATCAACTGCTGACTGAAATCAGGTGTGTTGAAACCTGGAAACCCTGGAACCCTCCCACAAGGTAGTCATGGTTACAAGAGACGACCAAATCATCATGGTTCTATTTGAGCAAATTAGCCTCCTGAGAAACCGAAAAATGCCCTTATAGAATCTCCTGCAGGGATCATACATAATTCAGTTAATATTTGAAGTTTATTTTTTATGACCAAAAAGCTACTACACTACTGTATACCTGAAATATTATATTGGACCAACTTAAATTCTTGCGTTCTTGTTGACAATTATTAAGTTCATGTAACTTAGGAATGTGTTTAAATGTGGCCAAAAAATTACGTCAACATACATGAATAATATGTTGTACCAACTTAAATTCTTGCGTTCTTGTTGACAATTATTAAGTTCATGTAATTTAGGAATATGTTTTAATGTAGCCAAAAAGTTACGTCAACATACATGAATATTATGTTGTACCAACTTAAATTCTTGCGTTCTTGTTGACAATTATTAAGTTCATGTAACTTAGGAATATGTTTTAATATAGCCAAAAAGTTACGTCAACGTACATGAATATTATGTTGTACCAACTGAAATTCTTGCGTTCTTGTTGACAATTATTAAGTTAATGTAATTTAGGAATGTGCTTTGTTGTGACCAAAAGGCTACTTCACCATACTCAAAAATATTGAGCTGATTTAATGTAATTCTGCCAGAAGTTGGTTTAACTTAAAAATTCTAGTGGAAAACGTTAACATATATTTTTTTGTTGAACCAATGCTTTATTTTTTAGAGTGCAGAAGGTAACAAATGCTCATTTCCTGTCTCCTGGTTATATTCAAACTAAAGGCAGAAGTGTAGCATTGATGCAACACCTCTCTGCTATTTGATAATTTTCTCTGATTTTCATATAACTTTGCACAAAATCACAAAAAGTTTCACGAAGGAAATCACATAAAAATAATAAAAAAAAAACTAAAAGAAAACTAAACTATAAAGATCAATTTAATCAATAAACATCATAAAACAAATGAATAAAGATAATTAAGAATAAATTAAGAGGATAAAACAAATTTGAAAAACACAAAGGCATTTAAAATAGAAGGGTATTTAGCTGCTTTTAAAGGTGCTTAGCCTGTCAATACTTCATAAGAATAAAGTTTATTCCAAAGTTGAGATGCAACTGGCTGGAAAGAGACATTTTCTGAAAAAATTTGCAATTTTAATCCAGTTGTGGAGTACAAAAACAAACCTTAAAGAACAAGTTACTCTGTACCAGAGTCTTATTTCACCCACATTTCCAGTTTGAAAAATGCTCCACAAAGAGGGATAGCCTTGCCTGGCAAGCCATCCTATATAAGTGATAATGAAGTCTGGCCATGACCCATATACAGAGTTCAGTCATAGGATGAAACAGGGTTTGAATTACAGGGGAGCTAAGGGGAGCCTGCCTGGTGATGGGCTCCCCAGGTTTAATCCGCGAGGAAGACACCTTGTCTACTTTTAAGACCAGACTTATAATATTTTTATTTGATAGAGCCTATGGTTAAAATCTGATGTTAGCCCAGATCTGGACAAGTGGGGGAGTAAACGTTGGTGGAGTGGTCAGTGGGTAATACAGTCGGTAAAGACGGCTTTCCCTTGCCCTGCCACCAACATGCTGCCATCTAAAAGGCTAGGTTATCCAGAGTTATCTCTGTAGTTATGCTGCTATAACCTTAGACTGCTGGAAGACACACTGACCACTTTCCAGATTCTACTACTTTCTTCTACCACTTCTTTCTAATTGCATTATTTCCGATGGTTGAAGTAACATTTTTTTATTTAAAAAAAGATGCACTAAAATACCTAAATAATGACTACACGTGTCTTCAGCACTATTAGACCCTCAAATATACAGTTTATCTGCAATAAAGGAAGATTTTGGGGTGAGCTGATCTTCAAGCTGAGGTGACATTAAATAGTGAGGAAAAATATGTCAGGTTTCAGTTGGATCCCCACTGAATTGTTAAGTCTGGCACTTCTAAGATGGGCTTTTTACATTGCCGGGTAAAAGGGGGCATACTAGCAAATTAATTGCAGGCATTGCACAAATTGCCTTGTCTCAATTAATTCAAGTGTTTTCAGGACGTCTCAATTGGTTTGCAGTTTTCTTTGTTTTATTTGGAGCATTGTTGTTCTTTATGACTCGTGGAACTAGTGGAAGTGTCTAGACCCTCAACAACTAATATTTTAGAGAATTTTGTCATGCAAAAATGTTCAAAGCTCTAGGAACATGAAAGTGAGGCCTTGAAACTTAACATGAAGAAATTGATAACCCTCATGGATTCAGAGACATTTTGGAAACAGCCTTGTCTTTTGCAATTTTATTGATTTTAAAATTTCCTTAAAGTTTTAGTGACTCGTAGGACCACACAGGTTCACAAGGAATAAGTGCATGTGACAAATGACTTCAAATGAAGTGTTAGATTTATTTTACAAAATCACCAAGAATATACAGCTTGGGAATCTGCCCTTTTGCACGTGATATTCTTAAGGGGCATGCCAAAGGGTCAAGAGGGATCAGGGGAGGTGACAGGAAACATAATGGTGAAACCTGGAGCATTGGGGCAAGGGGCAAGGTTCGAGTTAGGATCAGGAAAAACTGCCAACCAAGAAAAATACTTTGTTCTAGTTTAGACTAGTGAATCACTTATCTCTAAAAATATCAGCAGTGGTGTGGAAGACATTTGCAATGCTTCTATCGTTAATGAAGTTTATCATGACAACCCAATAAAAGTCAAGATTTGCTTTAATAACGGTGGCGTAGGAGATGATTCTTGCTATTTAGCTGAAATGCTTTTCGTGAACCAGGTTCTGAGGAGGCAATCTGAAAAGCTTTGGTTTTCACAAAAAATGGCACAATTAGTCTGGTAGAAAAAATACAGTTTTAGCCATTTTGGAGTTGATTAGGTTGATGCAAAGGACACAGTGGTCTGTGGTGTGTAGAATAAATTCTATCAGATAAGTAAAGTGAAATTAAGAATAATTTAATATTTCAGAGTGTAAGTGCATTCTAGAATCACTTTATAGAAAGTGAAGTAGCACTATTAAAGGATATTTCGGGGTTTGTTAAAATGATGAAAATGACCCATACAATAAAACAAGCAATAATTTTAATGCACATTAAATTCTTCCGAGGCAAGCTGGATGCTGTGATGACTTTTTCCCATGTGAAAAACAGCAATGTTTGTTAAAGGATGAATAAAATATACAAATAATGTCACATTTTGTCTTTTAATTTAATAAAGCTATAGCACACAGGTTACCAACTGTAACTTAAGTTGCTAATGTTACATTCAGGGTCAAATCCTTTTGATAATCATGTTAAACTACCAAAACTTCAAACAAACTCAAATGGATAAAAAACATTATGAGTCTCTAGAAACAACTGAGAAGTTCAAAGGGAGACAAATCTGCTAGTTCTCAGTGGTAATATTGTTTGATAGGGAGTGTCATCAGTTTTTGGCAGCCTATCCTTGTACGGCACAACACCAGCAAGTGCAGCAAGGTGCAGGGGCGGCGTTAGGCCCGGCTACTTGGGCTGAAGCCCCGGATGTTTCATGAAAAGCCCCGGATCTAAATCGCGGAAGTAACATGCAGTACCAAAGTCCAACAGAGAGGGAGCAGCTGGCAGTAGTTTGTATACAGCCTGCCTGAGCCTCCACCACTGAAGAAGAAGCCTTTCAGCAGCCGGCTTCTTCTACAGTCTGCCTGAAACGCATGAGTGAAGATGGACATAAGGACGTTTTTTAGGCAAAAAGTACTGCGACAGAACCCCAGCTTTGATGAGACTGGTGTTGACTCAGGTTTGTGAGTCTTATTTGAAAATATTTGTTGTGCTGCTGGTTTGCCTAAAGTTAGCTTACTATCAGGTAACGTTGTTGGAGAAAGAAAGAGAACATTTACTATCATCTCACAGTAAACACTAACAGGAACAATACTCTGCCCTGAAAATGCTTAATATGTAGCTTCAGATTAAAAATTATGTGGTACAAGCCATATATGATGTTGACTAGTGCATGTCACGTGTGTGCGCGCGTGCGCGTGTGTGTTAAGCCCCGGATCTTCTTCAGTCCTAAATCCGCCCCTGGCAAGGTGCACAACCAATTGTGACTTAGCAAAAATGTAGCTTGCTTGAATGACTTTTGCCAAAAGCACCTTCCTTAAATGTAATGCTTGCCATCTTCTGCATAAAATGTGCAATATTTTCTACACATCTCCTTTGAACTTCACAGCTGTATTGTTGGTTTCTTCTATCTTGTGTGGCTCTTGTACAGAACAACACATGTGGGCATAGAAGCAGTTTGACTTTTATATCTGTGCATCAACAGTCAACCTAATCACCACTAGGATTCTGTCAAATACATTACAGCAATGCTCAGTGTTCCTACTAGAAGCTGAGAAAAAATAAACTATTTATTATAAAGCACTCCTCAAGATAAAATCATGAGGTGCTTTACAAGAACAAACAAAGAAAGAAAGAAAACATTGTAATAAAAATAGGGGGAAAAGGAAATGCTTAGCAACAAAATGTGAAGGAAGAAAATTTGGTAGAATTGGCAGAAACAGCGGTATGGACAGAGGGTAGTTAGGAAGAAACGAGAATGAATAGGAAAGAGGGAAATCAAGGTGGAATAGGTAGAAGGAGCAGAACAAGGAGAGGGTGAGGAAGGGAGACTGGGGTTCAAATGCTCACCTGTTCATGCAAAGGCCAGCCTGAACAGGTGAGTTTTCAGCTGCTTTTTAAAGGATACCACTGAGTCCACTGATCTCAGGCTCAGGGGGAGAGAGTTCCAGAGTCTGGGGGCCACAGCAGCAAATGATCTGTCACCTTTGGTCTTTAGCCTGGTGCGCTGCACAACCAGTAGGCTTTGATCACTGGACCTCAGGGACCTGCTGGGGGTGTAGGGACTAAGAAGATCACCAATGTAAGATGGTGCTTGTCCATGTAAGGCCCTATAGACCAGAACCAGGATCTTGAAATGAACCCTGAAGTTGACTGGCAGCCAGTGAAGCTGGAGGAGAAGCGCGGTGATGTTGGTGTATTCGGAGTACTTGGTCAGAAGCCAAACACATGCATTCTGAACCACCTGCAGACAGTTCAGGGAGGTTTTGCTCAGAAAAGTGAAAAGAGAGCTGCAGTAGTCTAAGCATGAGTGTGGGGTGCATGAAGGTGTGGAAAGCAGTCTCAAGTTAAGAGCAGGACGGGATAGGAAGCTAATGGCTCCCAACTGACAAACTGTGTCCAGCCCCTGAGAGCTCTTGTCCCGCTTATTCTCATTCTTTTCAGATGGCAGCTACATATTTCAGCTTTTTAAGACGGAGCACCAACACATAACTCTTTGTACAACATTAGTCTAAAGCCTATAGTGCCAACTCATAACCTAGAAGCAGACTGCTCTGCTAAATCTTGATCTCTGGCTGACTTGAACTACACAAGGTTCACACCTCCTCCTCTTCCTCCTTCTCCATGGGGACTATGGCTTAACCTTGAAACCTACACTTTTGTTTTTCTTTGGTACTTTTTGCAAATCATCCAAAACTCATTAAGTTTAGGGTTTTTTACACTTGTTGACGTGTGGTGAGACAGAGACAGTGGTGGCGAGACCCACGATTTGCTAGAAATCAGATCTCACAAATGGCCTGGGAATGCCTTGGAAGTCCCGCTGGGTGAGCTCGAGCAGATTTATGTGGAGAAGTAGGTCTGGACATCTATGATTAAAGCTGTTGATCCTACAGTGCAGCCCTGCTCAATCTGCAGAAGATAGAGAGATGAAGGAATACTGTGTTTGTTTGTTTTTGTCTTTGTGGATAGTTGTTTTTGGGGCCAACAGTGAAGGTAAAAATTTAAAATTAAAGTCTTGATCAAGTTTTTTCTCTTACAAAAACACTGCAATTAACAGTAAATTAAAACATCATACTTTACAATATCAATATAATTTCCTCTAGCTTGGCATTGCACTAGCATCATATTTGCTAGCATCATCATGCATTGTTGATTTTCTTAGTCCCTACACCCCCAGCTGTCATGTTGGGGTTTAGTTTTTTGATCCATGACATGTAGAATCACTTGGAGGCAGAGGTAAGTAAAAAGTTATTTATTCTATTTGGTGGAGGTGTAGATGAAGGTCGGAGGTCGAGAGGGTCCAATAGCATTCTGTAGCAGAGATAATAATGAGTAATTGTAGACAGACAGGGAATTGAACGAGGTGAGAGGAGGCTTACGGTTTCCAGAAATTTTGAGGAGCGTTGAGGAGGGCGAGTCAGGTCTGGCTGAGCGAGATGGTAATGAGGGCAGAGGGGAAGGCTGGGAGCGGACCACCAGGAGTCCAAGAGTCCGTGCGGGGCAGGTGAGCATAGGAGAGCAGGCGGACAGGGTGAGCGGTGTGGCTGGCAGGCAGAGAGATCTGGGAGTTCTTTCTTCTTAATGGAGAGCAGTCAGATGAACGAGGATACCTGGGAGGAAGTCGGAGGAACAGGGCGGGTAAGTACAAGCCTTAGCAGGCAAAACAGGAGGTAACAGACTAGAGACAGGTTTAGAGCAGGCAAGATACTACCCAATACTGAGTAATCATCCGGCACTGGTGAGTTGTCACGCCGCTCCTTAAATCCCCTGACCTCTGATGAGTAGATCCGCAGCAGCTGCTCTCCGGGACACGCCCACCTGCAAACAGGAAAACTCAGACAGATGGAGGTTAGCTCAGCACAGCCCATGACACCAGCAGGTCCCTGAGGTCCAGTGACCAAAGCCTACTGGTTGTGCAGCTAGCCAGGCTAAAGAACAATGGTGACAGATCATTTGCTGCTGTGGCCCCCAGACTCTGGAACTCTCTCCCCCCTGAGCCTGAGACCAGTGGGCTCAGTGGGCTCCTTTAAAAAGCAGCTGAAAACTTACCTGTTCACCTGATGAGCTACATCTGACACTGATAGAAGACAGGCTGCCCAACCATTGACTGTATATGTAATGGATGGACCCGTGGGTTTCTGAAAAGCTGAATTGAAGCCCAATAGGTGGTTTCCAACACATCTTGATTGCCCCACATGTCTTGTCATTCCTGGAAAAATGGAGCTGAGAGTGAAAGAAAGAAAGAAAACAATCTTTTATATAGCGCCTCTCAATATAAAAATCAAAAGGTGCTTCACAAAAACTAAATCAATATACATTTTTTAAAAAAGATTTAAAAAAAATATTAACATTTTTTTCAAATGAGAAGAAATAAAAATAGTGATTAAAAATGTAAGGAAAGGGAGAAATGTAAGAAAAGTTTTCTAATTTTTGATTATTTCCTTGATTAACAACATAATAACACCAATAATCCAACCCATTAACTGGGCCACCTGGTGTTTTGAAAACTCTTGATGCAAGAATTTTTTTCCAGAGTCATAAAACCTGATCTTTGCCTGTTTATGAAGAAAAAATATGCATCAATCCATAATAACATCATTAGTAAGGTCTACAAATAAAATAAAATCTGATATATTGCTAATATTTTACACACAAAAAGTTAAATTTGAAAACCTGGAAAAAATAGCTATTTAAATCAAAATGTCCATGCCACATTTAGCTTCAAATGTTATGATAAAAAGGTTACATCCCACACAGTTCTGAATCACTCTCTAAAAACGCATTAAACACCGTTCTAACATTCTGTAATAAAACAAGTAAATTCCTTACATATTTAGACATTTTAAATTATGTAAATACTCTTAACACTCTAATATTTCAGTGTATGCAGCAGGCGTTGAAGCAATGAATAATTTCACGTGAAAATCCCTTAGTGTGTGCTGCGTGTTTCCTGGGGAGGTGATGAAACCAGTTAGCAGTTGTTACTGGACTACTTCCTGATTTTCTTTATTTTTGCATGTATTTGTAGTTTTTGCTCTTCAAGCTTATCATCTGATTAGAATCTTTTAAAATGTGACTTTCTCACTGGATTTGAAATCACTGTGTGATAACTATGGGGTCAGGGGGTCTGGGTAAATCCACATGTCAGGGTGGAGTATATTTCTCAGTGTGATACATCCCAGGCATCCTTTCCCCATGGGGGTTTTCACCATATTTAGGGGTTAAAAGAACCATAATTTAGAAAACTTAAATAGAACCTCCACTTCCTACTCCGATCTCAAACACCCCTTCTTTCCCTGCAACCTGATTCCCCACATGACTCTGTTTTCTCACCCATGTCTTTCACCATGTTTTTACTCGCCCCCCTCCGCCTCTACCAGCCTCTGCAGTCTCCATCTTACCTTTCTCTTCCTCTTCCTCTCCTCTGAACTCTAACCACATAATGAGCTGCATTCAATAGGGTTAATTGTTTTAAAAACTCCCATCTGTTCTCATGCTTCAGAAAAAGTCTGTCGGTGAAACAAGAGAGTTGTGCTTTTTGTGTTTGATGGAAATAAACTAGAAAAATCTTAACAAAAGTAATCAATTAAAATCCTGAAATCTGGATTTTCAATGTTTCTGTTCGATTTTGGTAGCTGCCCCTTCAGAGTGTGGCTCTAATGGGCGACGCTGGTGGAGTTCAGATGGTACTGCCCCATGGCGAAACAGCAGGCCACCCAAGCTTTAGAAAACTCTTGCTCTTACACAGAGCCATGCGATGTAAAGCATGCTTTGTTGCAGGACCCAGTGCTTTTACTTCATCAGGTCTGACAGGAAATGACTCAACGTTGGCTGTAGAGCTCTAAGCTGTACCGTGTACTTAGACACTTTATCATGCCCATCATTTTATAAAGTACACGGCTCCAAAAACGGGAAGAACACTTTGAAAACACATCCAAAGGGGTTTGAATGAAGGCAACTGGACTTTTTTTGGTTTCTTGAAGATGTTTTGCTTCTCATAAAGTTAAAGTTAAAGTCCCATTGGTTGCCACACATACTGGTTGTGTGTGCGTGTGTGAGAATTTTGTTCTTCACATTTGACCCATTCCCTGGGAGAGCAGTAAGCTGCAGACACAGCCGTGCTCCAGAACCATTTGGTGGTTTTACCCCCCAATTTAACCCCTTAACGCTGACTGTCAAGCAATGAGGCATTGGGTCTCATTTTTTTTAAGTCTTTGGTATGACCCAACCAACATTTGAACCCCAGTCTCCCAGTCCCAGTGTGGACACTCATACCACTTAACCACCAAGCTGGTTATTATGAAAGAGTCGAGTTTCTAAACTGTTGCTGTCTGTTGCTGCTTAACGAGCAGAAACTACTTATGAATACCCAACACATTCTCACACCCAAAGCACTGAAATATGACGCGTGTGACCAACCCTCAATATGTGACGATTCGGGATGGCCTAGCGCGTCAGGAAACGACGATCAGGGACACGCAAGGACACGTGGCTCCGCTGGCGTCATTGTTTGACGCCCGCGGTCCCACGGACATTATTCGACTATTTAACCTTCCCCTCACCCCAATCCTAACCTTAAGGTCAGTAATTGTGACCTTAAGGTTAGGATTGGGGTGAGGGGAAGATTAAGTAGTTCACTAGTCGTTCTAATGTCCGTCTCACCACCGGCGTCGGATACCGATGCTCTGGGACGGTGCGTCATCAGTGTGTCCCTGATCGTCGTCTCCTGACGCGCTGAGGCATCCCGAATCGTCACATATTGAGGCTTGGTCACACGCGTCATATTTTGATGCTTTGGGTGTGAGAATGTGTTGGAATACCCCTCCTCCCTATCCCCTGATGAGTCTTTAGCCTTTATTGTGTGGCAGTCATTGTATTGTGGTTGTTGTGTAGTTGTTGTTCAGATTAATTTGCTGAAATGTCATTGCAGCAACTCCTAATGGTCCTCAGTAGTTTGTATGACCCCCACATGACTGACAAGGCGAATGCGAGGGATGCCCTGGTGTATTTTGGGTGTTTCCATTTTAATCATTTTAAGGATAACCAACATTTAGCAAGTCCAGCTATGCGAGAGTCACACACAGTTAAGAGTTAAATTAGCTTTATTAAGTTTCTCCTTCCACTTTTATTACTGCCAGCAAACCCCGCTCCTCTGCCGCCTGTATTGAGTGGGCGGGACAGCGGGAGAGGACTCATCAGATCTCAGAGGACTGTTATTCAGAACTTGAGCCAGACCACTTTGTGCTCCCCCGCAGCCACTCTCCTCCCAGTGCATCGCCACATTTTAGATTTCTTCTCTACTTGGCATTGGATAAACCATCTGACCAGAGTTGTTACATTTTTTATGCATTCAACAATTATCAACTCGCAAGTCACCAACATCAACACATTCTCACACCCGAAGCGTCGAAAAATGACAATGGGCGATCAAGCGTTTGTTTCCGACGCATTGCGAGCCCCAGCTTGTCGGGAGGTGACACACTATGCCAGGGCGTGGTTTTCCGACTGTCGTAGTGAAATGGAGATTTCACCTAATTGTGACCTTTACCCTCTTGCTATTTAATCTTCCCCTCACCCCTTTCTAACCTTAACCCTCTTGTGCATGCAAAACTTGATTTCTAGTTGTAACGTCCCTCTCCAACACTGTTAACGGGACGTTTAGAATGAGAACCAGGGTTGTGATTAGGATTAGGGTAAGGGGAAGATTAATTAGCAAGAGGTTGGAGTTTACATGTCGGTTAAATGTGCGTTTTACCGTGGGCGTCGGAAACCAACCCTCTAGCCCAGCACGTTGCCTCCCAACATGACGGAAAGAAACGCTTGGTCGCCTATCGTCATTTTTTGACGCTTCGGGTGTAAGAATGTGTAGACAACACAGAAAACTTCATTACACAGTACCAGAATTCGATTAAAACAATAAAATTATGAATGTGATGCTTGAAAAATAATTGTTTTTGTTGCCTTTACTTTGACAGCAAATTAAAATAGAACTTTTTTTAATATCTGCACTGAATACTCAGTAAAGACTGACTGTTTGAACTTTGCTGCCCTGACTTATCAACATGAGCAGAATCCCAGAGTGCACACTGTTACAACAATAAACCTTGATTTAATAAAGCAAAGTGAATTTGATCTTTCCCCAGCGGACGCTGATTAAAGAACCACATCACTCTTTAAAGGGAGGGTCTGCTCTAACGTGCAGGATGACCACTTGGCTTTCTAATTACAGTGAAAAAGACAATGGCACAATGCTCATAGTACTCAAAATATCAGATTCCTGCTTTAAATACTCAATTACCAAGCCACCTCATAATCCTTGGTTTTTATTATGAGGACAATGCAAACCTGGTCCACGTAGGACTCAGGTAGGATGTTTACCTGATGACATACCTCCACAAACTCAATATGGATGTTTGTGCATGCCTAAAATCATTGTTGGCTGATGCTTTTTCACTCATCACATTGAGCCCCATGTATGCTTGACATGGACAACCTCAACAAGACCCTTCAAAGACCACCTACATTCCTCATTCTGTGTGAATGACCCAAAGCAACATCAGCTTTATATTTTTTTCAACAAATTTAGATATTCTTCATGGCTGATTCATTATGGGCCTTTCAACAACTAGCGCCATGTTCCTTAACACATCTTTGTGTGATGTTAAAGTATAAAGAGAAAGGTTTTAAGGGAACACCAGATCCCTACCAGCACAAACAATCAAACTGTTGTTTGGAGAGCTGGGAAATCCCTTGAATGAAGGAAGCATGGGGCATGCATGTCTGGACAGCAGTTAGTTATTACAGACTACAGAGTGACCGATTCTGCTTTGTTTTATGCCTGTCAGGGCCACCACCACAACGCTGGTTTCTACGGTCAACAAAAACCCATAAGATCTCAGAGGACTGTTATTCAGAACTTGAGCCAGACCACTGGGAAACCAAGGAAATAGTCTTACCAAATACACTTGAGTTTTGTCATTCTTTCATTCTTCATATTCTAAATACTTTTTGACACACGCACATAACTGCATTCAACCACACCTCTCCCCATCGTGTGGGGATGACTGAACCAGCTGACTGGTGGCTGATGTGGTTAAACAATCCTCAGGAAGCTTGGATTGATCTTATTTCTCAATCATATTTTTCATTGTTTTTGCAGCATCTTTATTATTTTCCCATTTAACCACAAAAGTATTCACGTTTCAGTGGTGATGAAGATGAAGGATTTAACAGTTTGTTTTGAGCATTTTGAGAAACCTTTTTAAGCCACGATTTGAAGATATGTCATTGAATTGTTTTTAAAATTAAACCTCCATCAGCTGCATTGGCGGTTGAGTTCTCTATATTTTCATGTTTCAGCGAAGTAACCAACAAAAAACCATCTTGAAACGTGAAATATTTTGATCCCCTGGCATTGTTTTACTCAATTTATTGTGAGATTTAAACAGTAAATCAGTAAATAAACACAAAATAAAAAAATAAACATTTAAACACAACATTACACATATTTCAATGATTTTATGTTGCATTTCTAAAAGCAACATAGAGAATTTAACATGTTAAACACTTTAAAGTTAAACCGAGCATACACGGTGTGACTTTTTGACTTTTCTGAGCAAATTTTTCCCTCAAACGAGAATCTTTGAGATCAGGGTGAGTTTTGTGTCATGCGCCGTGTAGTATACAGGGGGTTACGATTATCGATGAACACCTCATGACCAGCTCCCGATCAGCAATCGTTAGTTCACGCAAATTTCAGGAGTGTTTGATATTTTGCTCGGCCCTATACTCTCACAAATATAGCGGTACGAGAGATGAACATTTTTGTACCTGCAGGTACATTCTTTAAATGTTTCCTCTAAAATATAATATTGGTATATAGAAGGCCAGAAGTGCCCCTTTAAGGGTTCAATTTGATAAAATAATCAAATTTGTATGATTTCAACCTGTACTGCATTTGCAAGCCTGGCCTGGGCTGGCAAATCTCAATTTTGTTATGTTTCATTCATAATTTTTAAGATGTAAAAAAATATATTGGTTTTAGCCTTCAAAAGTGTGACATAATTTTACTGTATTTAACTGTACTGTACTTTGTACACACTTACGAGGATTGTCCAGAAAGCGAGTCATCTATGTAAAATAAAATTAATCCTGAAATATGTTTCACTTTCTTTCTTTTGTCTTCCTTCTGCAACCACTCCCATAAACCCTGTGTTTAGATGTACGGCAAGCCTGAAGGACAAATGACATAACAACACAACAGTCTTACGGGATTTCAAACTCAAAGGTCCGACGTGTTGCGCTAAAACTACTTTTTGTAGACAGACAGACAGACAGACAGACAGACAGACAGACAGACAGACAGAAAGAAAGAAAGAAAGAAAGAAAGAAAGAAGGAAAATAATCTTTTATATAGCACTTCTCAAGATAAAAATCACAAAAATGAAACATTTAAAATATAAAAAAGTTTATAAAAATTATTACAAATATGTTTAAAATGGGAAAAATTAAAACATTAGATACAAATGTAAGGAAAGGGAAAACGAGAATGAATAGGAAAGAGGGAAATCAAGGTGGAATAGGTAGAAGGAGCAGAACAAGGAGAGGGTGAGGAAGGGAGACTGGGGTTCAAATGCTCACCTGTTCATGCCAGGGTATATACAGCAATCCTTAAGTAAAATTTACTACTTTTTAATACTTTTTTTTACTACCTTCAGAATTTTTTTAAAACCATCACAACACTAAATTGCAAGTGTTAATCAGCGACCTATTTACACATATTTTAACATATATAACATACAAAAAGCATAGACTTAGAGACTCACTGATGTTGACAACGTATTGCGCATATTTATTTTACTTAGAAAATATGCCAGGCACTTCTTTTCAGCGGTTCAGACAGTTGACCACGGGGCCTGAAATGATGCAGAACGACCACTGAATATGACGTCATCATAATGTGACCGGATATGCTAAAGTAGGGCTGCTCAATTATGGCAAAAACAATAATCACGATTATTGTGACTGAAATTGAGATCTCGATTATTTAAGACGATTTTTCAATTTATGTTGATTTTATTAATTTATTTTTATTCAGTCATAAAACTGCTCAGGGCACAATCAGGGCAAAAATAAACAAGAAACAAGATGATCACTAAAAGAACTCCTGATTCCCAGTATAAAAAGACCAATATACTTATAGCTCATAGTTTATGACCCAAGGGCTGTAGACCTTGGTTTAACTCATTTAAGTCTAACCAGTACAGACCCAAATACCAATATCTTGCAAATACTGACAGCAAGAATTATACAGTGGCATTTATAACAAATAAATGCAAATAAATTAATGTTCACAAAATGTTGCATAGCATTTATTGAGTTGTGTCAAGGTGCTGTAGGAGAGTGCACTAGCACCGTGTCCTCAGAGAGATTAGTTATTAGTTATCAGCGTGAGGAACTTATTTCTACCTTATTTATAAACTATTTATTTACAAGTCCATCAGTTAATGTAATAATTGTCCCAACCACAGCTGCACCCCCCACCCCCCAACCCGGTCTCACAGCAATCGGGGCAAGCTGCACGTGTGTTTAGCGCGCCGCACGCGCACATTTAGCCGTTTTTAGTGGCTCAGGAGCCCGCAGGTACGGTGTGTGTCACTCACTCTGGTTACTCCAACAGGGAGCCGGCTCCGAGAGCTGTCTTTAGCGACTGACACATCACTTCATCATTCCCTTTCCTAATGTCCTGAAGAACGGTCCGGAGCGCAGGCGGAGTGTTTAGCTAACCTGCAGCAGGAAATGTCGACGATAGTTATCCAGAAAGTAGCTAAGGGTTACCAGAGATGTTTCTGAGGTGTTCGCTAGGTACTTTTAAGATTTAAAAAGTCAAGAAGGGGGTCTGAAAAGCTGTTAGAAATAGCGTCAAAGTCGCTAAGTTGGCAACGGAGCGCTTCATTTGTAACTCAGGGCAGCTCAAGTGGGAGGAGCAAATAATCGGCTTGTTTTATTTTTATAATCGTTCAAAACATTTCATTCGGAATATATTTCTATGTCGATGTTCAGAATACGACACCTGATAGTCTGAAAAAAATAATACCTAACTTGGAAAAAATAATACCTCTGAGACCAAATTTAACACTTTTAATGGCCTTAAATTTGACTATTTTTATTTATCACTTTTTAATACTTTTTAAAACCCCGCGGACACCCTGCATGCAAAGGCCAGCCTGAACAGGTGAGTTTTCAGCTGCTTTTTAAAGGAGACCACTGAGTTCACTGATCTCAGGCTCAGGGGGAGAGAGGTCCAGAGTCTGGGTGCCACAGCAGCAAATGATCTGTCACCTTTGGTCTTTAGCCTGGTGTGCTGCACAACAACACAACAACTAGGCTTTGGTCACTGGACCTCAGGGACTTGCTGGGGGTGTAGGGACTGAGAAAATCACCAATGTATTCTTGTTCCTTAGCACATTTTCAGGTCTGATGTGTTGCAACCAGATGTTGACTGTAAACCTGAATAAGTTCCCAGAACTCAAAAATATTGAGGCATCAATTGCCTCAATTTTTTAAGTTTTGAAACTGAGCATTTAAAGTTTTCATAAATTAAATATCTTAATAAATTTTACAAATACATTTTAAGTTTAATTACATAAAAAAAGCTCATCCAATCAACTCAAAATATTTTAGTTACCAAATTTTAAAGCAAATAAGTTCCCGCAACTCCAAATTTTTGAGGTGATCAATTGCCTAAAAAATTTGGAGTTGCAAAACAAAATAAGTCTTCAGAAATGAAACTTCTTAATGAATTCTTCTCATAAACCTTGAGTTAGATTAAATTAAAATTTGTTATCCATTCAACTCAAAATATTTGTATTTCCACACTGTAAATAAAATAAGTAAAAACAATTGCCTCAAATTTTTTGAGTTTTGAAACTGCAAATTTTAAGTCTTCAGAAATAAAATTTCTTAATTATTCTACTCATAAACTTTCTATTAAAATTGGACATCCAATTAACTCAAAATGTTTTAGTTGCCACCATTTATAGTTTTTTGTTCAATTAATTGAGAAACTTTCATTTACCAAGACTTAAAGGAGTGGCATTTCAAAGGGTTTTTTATGGGGTCATTTTTTTTCATTTTCTTTCTTTCTTTATTGAACATGCATGCAAATCAATAGACAACCCAAAGCATTCAAAAAGTATCCAAAAAGAAACCCACACATATGTATATGCATATATACACATACACACATACATACATACATACATACACACACATATATATATATATATATATATATATTATATATATATATATACATACATATATATATACATACACATACACATGTAGAACATGTTCAATGGGAAGGGAACGAAGCTCTGGTAGCTTATATAATCCCCCCAAATCAAATTTCAAGAAAGACAAAACAAAAAAAATATATATTTTCCCTACACTGAGTGTCATTGCCATTTTCCTATAACATGTTTTATCCTCAATCACACAAACCAAATTTACATTTTCTCATGTTTCAACCCCCCCCCCCCACCACCCCCCCCCCCCCCCCGCCATGTTCACAGCTCCCAGTTCACCAACAATAAACAATTACAATCAAATGCAACACTCTTACAACTTTTCCTCCTCCTCCATGTAATTAATTAGTATAATTTTTTTATACTTCTCTTTAAACTTATGCAATGAGGGACTTTGCTTTAGATCCTCACTTAGCTTATTCCAAACTCTTACACCCGTAACAGAAATACAAAATGACTTTATTGTTGTTCTAAAATATGTATGCCTAAAGTTAAGTTTGTATCTGAAATTATATACGGTATCTGGTTTTATAAATAGCATTAATAATTTGTGTGGTAATAATTTCCTATGCACTTTAAACATGAATGTCGCTGTATATAGCTGAATTAAATCTTTAAATTTTAGTATTTTAGAATATATAAATAACAGATTAGTGTGGTCTCTAAATCTAACATTGTGAACGACTCTCAGGGCTCTTTTCTGTATGATAGACAAGGGTACAATAGATGTTTTATAAGTGTTACCCCATACCTCTACACAGTAAATAAGATAGGGATAAATCAATGAATAATAAAGGACATGGAGTGATTTATAATCCAAGTACTGCCGAGCTTTATTCATAATGTAGATGCTTCTCGCAACCTTATTATATACATGTTTAATTTGTGGTTTCCAACTTAATTTATTATCAATTACTATTCCAAGGAACTTATGTTCTGTTACTTGCTCAATTTCACATCCATCTATTTGCAGCTTAACCTCAGTTTTATTAGCCATACCAAACAACATACATTTTGTTTTTGCTATATTTAATGTAAGCTTATTTTCAATAAACCACTCTTTAATGACGCACATTTCAATTTGGACCATCCTTTCTAACTCGCTAATATTATCTCCTGCACAGAAAATAGTGGTATCATCGGCAAACAAAACAAACGTCAGTGTATTTGTTACATTACTCAAATAATTCATATATAATAAAAATAATTTTGGACCCAACACAGACCCCTGTGGTACTCCACAAACAATGTCCAACCATGTAGATGAACATTCTCCAAATTTCACAAACTGTCTCCTCTGTTGTAGATAGCTTGTCAACCAGCTCAACACTACACCCCTAATCCCATACCTCTCTACCTTTTCAAGTAACATTTTATGATTAACTGTATCAAAAGCCTTTTTTAAATCAATAAATATCCCTAGAACATGTTTCTTCTGATCAATTGACATTGCAATTTCTTCCACAGAATGCACCAGAGCTAGTGATGTTGAACTATTCGGTCTAAATCCATACTGACAGTCTGAAATTATCTTGTATTTATCCAAAAATATTTCGAGTCGATTATTAAACAATTTTTCAAGAACCTTGGAAAATTGTGGAAGCAATGAAATTGGCCTATAGTTCGTAAATTGATGCTTATCCCCAGTTTTATATATTGGTATAACTTTTGCAACTTTCATTAATTTTGGGAATACACCTGATTGAAAAGACAAATTGCAAATATATGCAAGTGGTTTTGAAATTCCTTCTATCACCTTTTTTACCGTCATCATGTCAATGCCATGACTGTCAGTTGATGTTTTACCTTTACATGTTTTTACAATTTGTATTATTTCTTGTTCCTCTACAGCTGAAAGAAACATGGAATGAGGATTAGGTTTGATTTGTTTTAAGAATGGTGTATGCGATGTTGAAGAGCTAGATATGTTTTCTGCCAATGACGGCCCTATATTTACAAAGAATTTATTAAAGCTATCAGCCACATCACCATAATCATGTTTTACAATGCTGTTTTCAACAAAATATTTCGGAAATTTATCATTACCTAAATTTGGTCGAACTACATTATTTAATATTTTCCACACTTCTCTAATATCATGTTTAGCATTATTCAAACTTTTATAATAATACTCCTTTTTACATTTTCTTATTATATTGGTAAGCTTATTCTTATATATTTTATATTTATGTTCAGCTTCTGGAGTTTTTTTATTTATAAACAACCTGTACAAATTATTTTTCTTTTTGCAGGCACACTTTATCCCCTTCGTCATCCACGGTTGATTATCCCTTGTGTTTGAGCTACTACATTTTGTTAAGGGACAATTCTTATCATACAATGAAATAAATATTCTTACAAAGGTCTCATAAGCCTTGTCAACATCAGTTTGCTGGTACACTTCCTCCCATGTCTGTCTTATCAATTCGTTCTTGAAGGCATTAGTTGTATTAACTGTTCGTATGCGTCTGTACCTTATACTATTACCTGGATTATTATTCCTATAATTATCATCATAAATTATAAAAATGGGTAAGTGGTCAGTAATATCATTAACTAAGAGACCACTTATTATATTATTCTCTATGTTATTTGTTAGTATATTATCAATTAATGTTGCACAGTGTGAAATTACTCTAGTTAGTTTAGTAATTGTCGGGTAAAGGCTTAAACTATATGCTGTATTAATAAATTCATCTATTTGCTTCAATTTGTTAGGATTTAGGAGATCAATGTTAAAGTCACCACAAATGAAGATTGTCTTCTGAAGTGTTGAATAGGTTCCCTCAAACCATTTTAAAAAGGCATGCATATCAGACCCAGGTGCCCTGTATACACAACTGACAACAATGTTTTTCATATTAGACTTTGATATTTCTATAGATATACACTCTAATAAATTATCAACTGAAAATGACATTTTTTTTACAACTTTGTAATTTAAATTCTTATCAACATATAGTGCAACACCTCCTCCACTCTTATTTTGTCTATTAATATAATTGGCTTCATAGCCATCCAATTCAAAGCTAAGGTCACAGTCATCCTTCCGCCATGTTTCTGATATTGCTATTACGCTAAATGTGCCATTGATGTCATCCAAATATTCTTTAATTCTATTAAAATTTGCATAAATACTCCTACTATTAAAGTGAATTATGGAAAACTTGTCTTCAGCCTTTATAAGCTTGTTAAACTGATCATCTGTGTAATACTTGCTACAAGAAGAGATCCTTGAAAGAAAATTATTTTCCGGATCCAAGTCACTTTCCATGTCCATAAAATTGTATTCAGTGTACTGAAAAATCTCAAAATCTGTATCCTGACTAGCCAGATTAACATGATCAGAATTAGTAACTATTGAATCAGTTGATTGTGAGTCCACCATAAGATTTATCTCAGTTTGTATGTCATCATACCTCCATTGGTTTAATACTTGTCCAACTCCTCCATATTCTTGATATGCAACACCTTCGCTTGTTCAGGAGTTCCCTTCAGTTTGATATATATTTTACAGTTTGAAGTCCATGTATGTTGAATTTTTCCTTCTTTTTTGAGGTATCTAGCCTTTCTTGCAATATCTGCGTTCTGTTTTGTGAGATGAACGGTCATACAGTGTGAGGACTGGTGAGCTTTGCTCTGTGAGGAAGTTGTACAGTTTGAGATTGAGATGGAGCTGAATTCCACGAGTGACAAAGTCACAGAGTCCGCCTGGCTTTAGCTGTTCAAGCGCTACGTGGTACTTATCTTTTCTAATGTTTTCATGTGAACATGCACCATTCTTCACTGGGCCCTCAGCAGTCTCTCCAGCCATTTTTCTTTCTCTACAAAATAAAATTTGGTCATTTTTCTGCTGAAGATGACTTTAGCCACCCACATGTCAGCCAGAAGTCAGCTAATAGACAAACGTAATTGCTATGAATGGAGGACTGTTTTTTTAAACAGAGAACTTAAAGGATGTGACCAAAGTTGTTGCACATGACCCACAAGCCGACAGTGTAACCAAAGCACTTTTTATTAAAATTTCTATAAATTTGTCTGAATTTGTTTACATTGTGAAATGTGTAGAAGCTCATACAGTTGCATGTTATTTTCCGGCAAAATGCTGCAGATTTGGATCCAGTTGTCCGTATTTCATCCAAAATCACTACATTCTGTTGTCGATACTTCCCATAATACTGTCCACTGTGGTGGAAATGCAAGTAACGCCTGACGAGGTTTGTCCCGATTCTAAAAATCCAATTTCTTTTGCACACAACGGCTGAGCCTTGTTTTTTAATTTTTTTTTTTAAGAAAATGTGGTTAAAATGACATTTTTACCACATTGGTCTACATTTTGAATATGACTCCAGTTATGGTCTAACTAAGCTTACTGCAGGCAATAAACAAGGGTAACTAAATGCAAAAAACAAACTATTACAACAAGAGGCAAGGTTTCCTCACAATAGATGTAGCACACAACACAATAAACATTTAAACCAAAGGTCCAACCCAAGAGAGACACAACCAAAGCAGACACACATCAGACCCGGGACCATTCTAGGATGAAAGTTCATCATACTGGATCCCAGTCCAATCAGGAAACGGAGTTTCCAGTTCCAGAATGACTGAATTCTATGAGTTACATCAACTTTAAATATCCTTACCTTGAGTAAACCTGTATGTGAGATAAACAAAAAGTCATCATCAGTAGAGCCTGAATTTCATTAATCACTAAATATTAAATGGCCTGAATTTTATATAAGAACTTCTAGAGCCCCTCAAGGCACTTTACAACACAATCATTCATCCACACACACACACACATACACACACATTCACACCCTGGTTGTGATCAGCTACAATGTAGCCACAGCTGGCCTAGGGCACGCTGACAGAGGTGAGGCTGTCAAACACTGGTGCCACCAGACCCTCCGACCACCATCAGCAGGCAAGGTGGGTTTAGTGTCTAGCCCAAGGGCACAATGAAAGTGACACTGAGCAGGGCTTGAACCTGCAACCTTCAACAGTGCAACAGTGGTAGAGGAATTACGTGTCTAACTTATTTTAGACACGTAATTCCTCTACCACTGTTGCCCCACTGCACCCACCACAGAGAGAGAAAGGGCCTTAACATATGGTCCCATATGCTAAGATAGGAAATTCCATTTTTGGTTCTTTTTTAAAACACAGGAAAGGTTTCTCTTTCCCTTGCTAATGTTTTGTTTGCCGACTGCAAAACATCCTCAGAGCTGAACATCCTCAGAGCTGAACATCCTCAGAGCTGATGCTGATGGTGACATCACTTCCTATTCCGTTTATCCGCGGGCAGCAGAGGGTGTTGTCACCCTTTGCTGCCCGCTCTCCCCTCTCCGATGATGCAGTCCCATGCACGATCCAATGTGTAGACCCCATCGTCTCTGTTCATGGTCCCACATCCACGTCTCCTTATCTCTGTAGCTTCCTTGATCCATCTTTTATATTTCTGTTGTTCGGTGTTTATGATCCTTGTGTTGTCCCAGTCCATTATATGGTTTTCTCTTGTGCAGTGATCTGTTACGGCTGACTTCTTTATTGTGCTTTCTGCTTCTTGTTTTGCTGCTCTTGTGTGTTTTTGACTTGTTTCTTTCTCACACTCCTTTCTATGTTCTATTGTTCGTGTGTTGAGTTGGCGTCCGGTTTCTCCTACACATGTTTTATTGCAGAGTTTGCATGGGATTTTGTAAACGACTCCACATTTAAGTCCAGCTGGTATCTTGTCTTTTGGGTGCACTAGTCTGTTTCTAACTGTTGTGTATGGTTTTGTTGGTGTGTTTATGTTGTGTTTTTTCATTGTTGCTCTTATTTTTTTCTGTTATGCTTTTGATAAATGGTAGGGTTGTCACTGGTTTTGGTGATCTTTCTGGGTTTCTGGTTCTTTGCTTAGGTTGTTCTTTTCTTTCTGTTGTTTGTTGTTTTCCTTTGTTTATTGCCCATGTCGGGTATCCGCAGGTCTTTAAAGCGTGTTGTATGTGTTTGTCCTCTTGTTTACGGTCTCTTTCTTCTGTTACCATGTTTGCTTGGTGATATAATGTTCTGATTACTGACATTTTGTGTATGGTGGGGTGTTCTGATGTCCTTAATAAATATTGGTCTGTGTGTATTGGTTTTCTATATGTGTTTATGTTTAGGGTCCCGTCTGTCTGCCTGGTTATTTTCATGTCCATAAATGCTATACTGCCTTCTGTTTCTGACTCATAAGTGAACTTTATGTTGCCTGTGTCAACAATGTTATTCAAGTGTTGTGTTAATGTTTCTGTTTGTCCTTTTGGTATGATTTCCAGTATGTCATCTACGTAGCATTTCCATAATTTTATTTAGCAATTTGGGGGGGCAATGTTAATGGCTTTTTGTTCTAGGTCTTCCATGAAAAACTCGCACAGGGTGGCTTATAACGGGTTACCCAAGGCAAAGCCTTCCAGTTGTTTCTATAGAGCTCCGGACGTCACGTGACTCTCATATAGTAGACGCCATGTAGTGGTGTGCATCTCTACCTGCCTCACGATTCGATCCGATTCCGATTATCTGCCTAACGATTCGATTTGAGTCTGAAATGCATCACGATTCTTCACACAAAAATTGTCATTACTTAATAAAAGCAGTAGAATAGTTTTCAATCTCTTTTTGATTTCGAAATCCCTGAAAAACAGAACATTCATCTATTCACTATAGTGAGCAATAATTTTTAAAGTGTGCTGCCTATAATTACTTAAATAATATAAGAAATAATGTTTTCGGTAGAGCAGCTTTAAGATAGAATATTACTGAACTTAAAAATAGTAAACAAATACTGTGTTAAGTGATTCTTTCACATCAGGATCCCAAAACCGAAATTAGCCCAGACATCCGATTTAAATGTAACGGGTACATCTTTGATTACTGGTAATGTTGGCCCTGTATCCCTGTCCAATTGCTTCTAGGACAACACAGTGTGCATGTCATTGCAACTCTGCCCCCAGAAGTAATACCTCAAAATTTTATTGTCCTCGCATAGACATACCAGGGGTCGGCAACCTGTTCCCATCAAACAGCCATTATTACCCGTTTCCCACAGTAAAGAAAACACCGCAGCAGCCGCGGCGTTGTGGGCGGGGCCTACCCTCAGACAGCAGCCGGTACCGGTCGCTCGTGTACGTCAAAGTTATCTTTCATAAGAAGATAATCAAAAAAACGATTTATATAAAGTGGATCCAGAAGTTGTAGCCCGTCTCTGCCTACAATATTTTGATATTTTTCACCCTGTTGATGGTTTTACTGAGCAGGTGCCCCTTTTGTCATACGTTTCTTTTTAAAACATGTTCAGACTGTTCAGAATACAAATCCAGGCTCTGTCACGTTTGATTGTTGTAATTAAACTTTGTAGGTGGGGGAGGTCAGAAAAGGATCCGATCATTTTGTTTTTCCCTCATTTACAGCGACGGAGATAACGGTGCAGTGCGCCTGGCTCTGGTGTTAATCAAGTTTAATTTGATCTATTTTCACAAGAAAACAGAACAGTTAAAAGCAGGGCTTGAGTTGTGTTGACCGGATAGTTCACGTTTTTGACTATTTATTTTGACGGAGAAAGAACAGAAAGAATTACCCCGACGCATGCAGACGAACTGACATTTTATTCGTTTCGCACATCGCAGATGTAGCTAAATCACTTAAGAAAAGATTCCCATCTGAGCTGGACACGGAGCTCAGCGCAGCTCGCTGTCAGCGCGTACGTACGGCGCACAGTGAGCTGAAGATGTGGAGAGGGGCTTGGAGCACGTCGCACAACCAGGGCGCATGCAGGAAGATTCCTCCGACTGAAGCGAGACTTGTCACTTAGAAAATGTTCCCTGATTATGAAACTTTGGCTGAATAGCGCTTGTTCCTGTCTCCAATGTGGCGACACATCCAGGAGCCGTCTGAGGAGAATCCCAGAATCTCATATCCTCTTCAGCTCAGAAGCGCATATGATTACGCACAAGCGTGACGCGTCTACCCGGTCTCACAGTAAGACCGGGTTGGAACTGTTCAGGTTTACGCAGACAATCTTTACATTTAAAATTGGCATACAGATGTAAAATTAATGCAGTAAAACATAAAGCATTTTATTTAAATATCCATTCATTATTTTACAAGCACAGAGAGCCGTATCAGATGGATGGAAGAGCCGCATGCGGCTCCAGAGCCGCGGGTTGCCGACCCCCGACATAGACATAGGGAGAGAATCTCATTATGTCACGTTGCTGCATCGATGCGGAATCATGCAAGGCTGAATCGCGATGCATCTTAGAATCGATCATTTTTCCCACCTCTAACGCCATGTTGGCAGGAAACAAAGGTAAACAAAATGAACGGGATCGGCTTGGATTTTACTCCGTCTGAGTTTACTTCACACTTTAAAACTGAAGAAATCGTTTTACATAGTCAGAAATTAAATAGATTAAACATCTCCGACCCTTACCATGCCCCTGGGATACTTTTTAAAAATGCCAGAAGCTGTCGGAGCTGACCTGGCTAGGGAACGCCTTGGGATTTCCCCTGAGGAGCTGGCCCAAGTGGCTGGGGAGACGGATGTCTGGGCCTCTCGACTTAGGCTACTGCCCCAGCGACCTGACTCCGGATAAGCGGATGAAAATGGATGGATGGACAAATAACATAGATTTACATGTAAGTAGTTTAAATAGAGTGCTGTGCTGTTTGAATGTATAAACTGAACGCCAAGAGAAATCACTAGTTTGATTTTTTCCGTGAATAAAATAAATATGTCAGGCAGCAGCGTCTCAGGATCTGTCTAAGATCTGTCTCGGTGAGACAGATAATAGCAATCCAAAGTGCTTTTTATGTGTGATCTGACAATTGATCAACCATTGCTTAAAAATGAAATACAGCTTAGCCGGTTAATTGCTGTGGTCATAAAACACGTTAATGGCAGCATGCAGAACTCTCGAGGCAACGTTTTACGTGATGTTTACTTGTTGCTATCAGTAATAAGACAGAAAAAGCCACGCCAAAATAAGTTTAGGAAGCCCACTAAGAATCGTAATAAAAGCATTTAAAATAAACACCATACACAGTTGAGGAAACGTTGGTTTAAGTACCTGATATGAAGTTGTCATGTTGTGGGTAATGGCTTTCACCCAGGACATGAAGAATCACAGGAGAGGAGAGGCGAGTAAAATATAAAGTGATTTATTTACAACGTGAAACAAAAGATAAACCTAGAACTAAAGACGCTGCTTCTATGATCAGGAACAGGGGAGTACCGGAATCTACGGAGACAAAAAGAACAGAAGGTGAGCGCGGCCAGAACCAGAGAACCAGTACTATGAGAGTCTGTAACTGAGAGTTCTTACGGTCAGACACCAGGACAAGAGCGGAGGCGAACAGGGAGAGGTTGGTCCGGGCGTGGTGGTTCAGAGCGTGGGCAGGCGGGCAGACGTGGAGAGAGGAGACCAGAGGATCATCAAGCAGCGAGACGTGAGGACAACTCCAGGCAAGGTAGGTGGTGCAGGAACAGGATACTAAAACAGGATACAGATTAATTATTTTCAGGATCATCAGGAAACAGGCAGATTCAGAGGCTAGAGGCTACCCATGTGAGAGTATCGACCGGTGCTGGAGTTGAGTCACGCCGCTCCTTAAATCCTCTGCGCCTCAATTAGTGGAACTTCAAACAGCTGTGCAGTCTGCCGCGCCCACCTGAAACACAAAACTGAACACACCTCACCAGAAGGTGGAGGCAAACCGTGACAGAAGTGGTCGCTGCATAAGCGAAAACCTTTACTCTCGGGATCCCACAGTTTCATTTTAGTCCGGTCACTAGCGCGTTTTACTGCAATGATCCAACGTTTGCGGCGTTCCGGATCTTGGGGAATCCTGCAGATGGCTCATCCCTTACGTCGTCCGCATCTGTTCTGCATCCTGGGGCACAACAGGAATCTACCATATTTCCCGTTTGAGTTTTCTGACAATAACAAAAAGCCCAGCTGCGGGCGTCTGCCTGCCAAGATGGCGCCGTTTTGATTTGAACTGTTGGATGCCGGGAGAAGTGACATCAACTCCCGGAGCTCTATATCGTGTCATCGTATGTGAAGTAAGTGGAGTTAGCTACCAGTCCTATCAGCTGTGCTATGTCATCTGCTGTGAGGTTTGTTCTTTTGTGTAAAGTTTTGTCCTGTCTGATTCTGTTAACTGCTATGTCTATGGTTTTTTTGGGTTGGTGTTTTTGTGAACAGGGATGTGACGTCATGTGAGATGAGTATATCGTTATCTTTTATTGTAATCTTTTTTAGTTATTTTGCCAGTTCTATGCTATTTTTGCAGTGTTGATCTGTGTTACCTAATAATGGGCTGATGATTTAGCTGATTTCTTTTGCCATGTTGTATGTTGGTGTACCTATGCTGTCTACTATTGGTCGAAGCGGGGTGTTTTGTTTGTGTATTTTTGGAGTTCCGTATATTCTTGGTGTTATGTTTGCTGTAGGAATCCAGTGTTCGT